>NW_001849537.1:155600-195177 GCF_000209065.1 Trypanosoma cruzi
GTGGCGTTCTTGGGAGGGAGGGATGACGGAACACCGCGTTTTGTTTTGTTGCCGTGCGGTGAGCGTGACTTTCTTGGAGTGCTGCCCATGGGTGACGTGGCATTGAGGGTGCCTGGGATAAGTGTGTGTGGATTCCCGCCGAGCAGCTGAGCGTGCCGACGCGTCTCTCCAGCTGCAGATTATTCGATGCGGTATTGTCTGGCTGTGTGGGGTGGTGCCGCACGTGCGGTGGCGGAGCAGGTGCGCTGGAGGAGACAACAGCAAACGGACTGGCGGCAGCGCGTAGGTGCTGCGAAGGGCGGTTGGACCCTTTTGGATCCTGCTGATTGGTTTTTGTGTGGGCGTTGCTCAGTGCGTGCTGATGTGTGACGAATAATTACGCACTCGCCGTGGCTCCTGCTGGTGGCATTCTTTGTGTGTTCCCGGTGCACTGTTCTTCCTCTTCTTTCCGTGTGTCTGTGTGCGTGAGTTGTTGTTTTTGGGAGTGACTGCGGCGGGGATGATGATGCTGCCTACTGTGGATGGGTGACGGTGGTTACTGTTGTACTTCTTTTCTTGGAATGCTTTCTCTTTATTTCTCTATCAATCACTCTCTTACGAAGAAAGAAAAAACGCGAATCGCTACTGTGAAATTGGAAGGCTCTGAAGGACCAACAGCACACACACCGCACACACACACATATTTGTATGCTCTCACGTGTTGCTGCAGTGAAGGCACCCCGCACACACAACCGTCGCCGTGTGACCGGATCCAGCGGAAGGAGGAGGGAAGGAGGAGAGAGTGAGCCGCAGAGGCCCAACATGTCGTGGCGCCTTTTTTACTTTGCGGTGCTGCTCCTCCTCGTCGTGATGATGTGCTGCGGCAGTGGAGTTGCGGAAGATAAGACGGCATCATGTCCGGAATCTTCAAAGGGTAAACGTTTTGTTTGGAGAGATAAGAAGGATGAAGAAACGGTGAGTTCGCTCCGTGCTCCCAGTCTCGTTGAGATGAACGGGAAAGTGTTTGCTTTTGCCGAGGCGGAGGGCACGAAGAATAATGAAGATTTTACTGGGATTGCCTCGGAGCTCCTAAAGTTGAGTGATGAACACCAAAAGCCCTGGAAACAACTCAGGTGAAGACGGAAGTACTGGAGGAATGTCCTTCTGGATAAGAGGGATGCGCCACCCAAGCAGTGGATGAGTCTGGCACCGAAAGCGAGAAGAGAGTAGATGTGGCCCGACCAACAACAGTCGTGAAGGGAAGTGAGATTTACATGCTTGCTGGAATCTACAACCTTGATGATGCCGATAATACTTCGGCTTATTGGGGACTTTTGCTGTCGAGAGGGAACGTCAGTGTTGATGAGGAGAGTAAACGAATTTATTGGAATGATGTTGACGCTCTCCAGAGCATTTCTAAAATGCAACAACAAGAATCTTTGACAGATTTGATTGGCGGAGGTGGATCGGGCGTTAAGATGAGGGACGGTACGATTGTGTTCCCAGTGGAGGGCATTAAGTCCAATGGCGCAGCTGGAGGAACAAACACCGTTTCGCTGGTCATATACTCCTTGGGCAATGAGGGTTGGAAGCTGTCGAAGGATGTTTCTGCCGGTGGCTGCAGTGATCCCTCCGTTGTAGAGTGGGAGAAGGACAAACTCATGATGATGACTGCGTGTGATGATGGCCGCCGCAGGGTGTACGAGTCCGGTGACAAGGGGGAGTCGTGGACGGAGGCACTCGGGACACTCTCGCGCGTGTGGGGCAACAAACACACGGGACCTGAGAAGGGCGTTGGGAGCGGGTTTATCACAGCGACTGTTGGAGATGATAGTAAAAAAGTGATGCTCGTCACTCTGCCGGTGTATTCCGAGAACGGAGAAGGAAAAGGTCATGAAAAGAATGAAAACGGTAAACTCCATCTCTGGCTGACGGACAACACGCACATTGTTGATATTGGGCCGGTATCCGAGAAGGATGATGACGTTGCCGCCAGCTCCCTGTTGTAAAAAATTGCTGGAGGTAAAGATAAGAATGATGAGTTGATTGCACTGTACGAGAAGAAGAGCGATGATAAAGATACAGCATCACTCGGTATGGTCTCCGTGCTTTTGACTGCGCAGCTGCAGCGGGTGAAGGAGGTGCTGACGACATGGAATGAAGTGGACGACTTTGTCTCCAAGCTGTGCCCTTCTGAGAATGCTAAGGAGGACACCTCATCTGGCACTGCCTGCAGTGCTGATATTAAGATCACGGATGGGCTGGTCGGCTTTTTGTCCGGCAACTTCTCTAATAAGACATGGAGGGACGAGTACCTCGGGGTGAACGCCACAGTAAAGGAGAATGGTGGCGGTGCAGCAGCGGCCACAGGGACTTCGGATAAGGGCGTGAAGTTCCAGGGAGCGTGGGCGGAGTGGCCTGTTGGCGAGCAGGGGGAGAATCAGCTGTACCACTTTGCGAACTACAACTTCACTCTTGTGGCGACGGTGTCCATCGACGGTAAGCCGAAGGAAGATAATCCTATTCCTGTGATGGGTGTAAAGGTGAATGACGATAATAATCCAGTACTTCTGGGACTCTCGTACGAGAAGGAAAAGAAGAAGTGGCGGATAGTGTTCTGCGGTGACGGACAGAACAAGGAGCTCAGCAGCGATTGGGAGGAGACAAAGAAGAAAGACCACGTGGTAATTTTGTTACGGAACGGCACCCAAGGCTCTGCGTACGTCGATGGTCAGCCTGTATTGGGAGATGCACAATGTGATTTGATAAATGAGAAAGATAAAAAGATTTCCCACTTCTACATTGGAGGGGATGGAAGCAGTGCAGGCGGCGCAGGGATCGAAGAAGACGTGTCTGTGACCTTGTCGAATGTCCTGCTGTACAACCGCCCGTTGAGCTCTGAAGAGATTGGCGCCATCGACCCGAATAAAGACTCCACTCCATCTTTGGAAAAGGAGGCGGCGAAACCTTCAACAGTTTCTTCTGCTTCCATTATGCCTCCCGCTCCTCCGGTGACCCCGAATGCTCAGAAAGCCGGAAATCCGTCTACTCCTGCCGGAACAAAGCTGACAGAACAGGGACAGTCGATGGGGAGCAGTAAAGGTGCGGGCAGTGGCGGTGCATCCGCATCAGCGGTGTCCACTGTCAGTACTCCCTCAGCAGAAGAGGAGTCCGTGGTGCAGGTGACGTCAGGAACATCTCCCGACGGAACTCAAACTGTGGGTGGCGGTTCTACTGCTGATGGCGAGCCAACGATGGAGACAAGAGAAGGAGGAAAGGACGGGCAGGAGGAAGAGGTTAATACGCAGGACAGGGAAGTGAATGCCACAGCGCTCAGCAGCAGCCTCGGAAATGTGCCCCAGGGGAATAACAGCGATGCCGGCACTGTAAGTGAGAGCGGAATGGTGCCATCGCTGTTTCTTCTGCTGTTGGGACTGTGGGGACTTGCGGCTCTGTGAGGAGTGACTGGCTGCCGCGTGGAACACTTGCGCCCTCCCCTGCACCGACACACACACCTGTTAATGAATTTATTTTCACAAATAACTTTTATTTGCTTTTCTCCCTGTTTGCTTTGTTGTGCGTTTTTAAGTTTTGTTGTGTTGCGCGACTCTATGTGTGTGTCTTTTTTCAAAATTCTTTTTTTTTAAATCCCTTCCTTCTTTCTTTTTTGCTTTCGGGGCAATCACTATGGACGTTTTTCTTTTCTACTCTTCCCTCTTTAATTGTTTGTTGCTGCACTCTTCCTGCGAGGGGTGCCGTGTGTTTCCGCCCAACTGCTCCACTCGCACAACCACCGACACGCTCATGACGACGGCCCTGTGCGCCTCGCCTGCTGCACGCATGAGGAGGGGCCGCGACGAACGGCGCGCTGAGGGAGCCGTGACGTGTGGGCGTGCGACGAGGGCCTGTGGGGCGGAGCACACATTTCTTTCCCTCTTGTTTTGTTTTCTTTGCGGCCAGGGCTGGCAGACACCCGCAGCGCCACACACACACACAGCCACACCCTGCCGCCGTGTTTTTCTTTAAAGTAATTTTTTTTTTGCTTCTCGTGTTTATTTCTCTCGCCGGCAGTCCCTTCGGTGTCGGCCTCGTGAGCATTTCTTTTCCCCTCCGATGATTTTTTCTTTTGCTGCGCTCACTCTCCCGATGGAGAGACGCGACTCCCGTCATGTCTGCGTGCTTCTCTCAGTCCCCACACACACGAGTGACTGTGCTCTGCGGGCCGCACTCGCACGCCGATGAGAGGGCTGAGGGGAGCAGCAACACGCAGATGACCGCATGAAATATAAACGATGTGCGGACACGCGGAGGGTCGGACGGTTGAAAGACATTTAAATATCTTTTAATTTTCTTTTGCGGGCAAAATAAATGCGGACAGTTTGGTGTGGCCACACGGCAGCCGGCTGCTTTTTAAATTTGTGTGGAACAGTAATGGACGATTTCTTTTTTTTATTTATAATTATTTTGTGTGATGGGGTTTATTTAAGACGAAGGGGAAAGATTTTTTTTTTTTTGGTTTTAAATAAATCATGTTTGAATTGCCATTGCTTGGGCTGCAGTGCAGTCATGAGTTTGAGCGGTCTTGTTGTTGTTGTTTCCGCCACGCATCTCCGCTGTACATTTTTGTGCGTCTCTCCACATGCTCTGGTCCCTTTTTAATTTTCTTTGCTTTATGTTTCTGCAGGCACACACAACCACACAACCACAAGATGCACATTGCGGTGGATATGAATGCTTCTTTTGCGGTGCATGCTGGCAGTTGCGTGTGGCGGCTGTTGTCTTCTTCCGTGTGCGTGACGGCGACAGGAGACGATAATAGTGATAACAGCCGTCCTCCCAGCCCTGAGCTAGGGAAACGGGATCCCACAAAAATATGCCTGGTGCATTACAGCCATATGGTGGGGAGACCGGTGGGCCACAGACAGAGAGTGGGAGAGACAGCGAGGAGGGTTTGAGAAGTCCAGGGCCTTCGTTGCCAAAGGAAGCAGGTACAGCCATCACTGGACAGACACCAGTTCCGCCAGAGTCACTGAGTTCGGCTAGCGATAATCCAGAGCCACCAGGTTTGGCAACTCAGTCTCCACACACACACAAGGTGCGACCGGTATGTCAGATGCACAAAATAAAAGGGCGCAGTAAATACACGAGGCGATGAGAATCATAAGGCACCGACATTAAATCAGAATATCAAAATGCCAAATACGGCCGCCACTGCGCCAGAGGCACCAATTAATACGGCCATAAATACAGAGGCGCCAACCACAACGACCACCCGCGCACCGTCACGTCTTCGCGAAGTGGACGGCAGCCTCAGCAGCTCTGCGTGGGTGTGTGCCCCGCTGCTGCTCGCCGTATCCGCGCTGGTGTACACCGCTGTGGGCTAAAGAGGTGTGTGCGGGCTGTGCGTGCCAGCACTCAATCACGGGGATTTGTGCATCTCCACTGCGGTCCGAAGTATAAAGTAAGAGAAAATATGATGATTGTGTTTTGCCTTACTTGTTTCTGGCATGCTGTGTGCTTCTCTTTACTTCTCACATCCGTCACGTTGAACGCATTCCAGACAAAATTGTACGCACGCCACGCATACAACTGCTTGCGTGGACCCACTGTTGAGAATAGAGGCGTGCGCGCTGGAGCCGCTTGGGTGCGGCCCTTTGTTTTGTTCTTGTGTTTTTACATTGTTTAGTTTATTGCCGCCTGTTTACTTTTGTTTTGATTTTCCTTGTTGTGCTTTTTTAATTATATTTTTGCATGGCGTTGTGCGCTTTTTGCAGTTTATTGGTTTAATATTTCTTACGAAATGCGTGCTGCTGCTGCTGGTGTTTTTTACTGTTCTTGTTCTTGTGTGCGTTCTTGAATTTATTCTTGCTTTGCGTTGACGGGGAGTTCGTTTGTGCTGAAGGCTGCACGCAAGTGACAGGAGTGATGGCGATGATGATGACCGGCCGTGTGCTGCTGGTGTGTGCCCTCTGCATGCTGTGGTGCGTTGCCGGCGGTGGGGATGCCTATGGAGGATTGCTGCAGTGAGGGTGAAGGGAGCGGTTTGAGGCACACGAGTAATGGTGGAGATGACGGCGTGTCTCTGAAGGCGAACTGCGGGCTGTTATCCACTCGAATGGCATTAATAAAGGCGGTTGATGCTGCGGAAACTGGACAAGAATTGAGTGGCCCAGACCCGCCTCAGGATAAGTCGAAGGTATCATTACCTAATAATAAGCAGTCCACTGGAGCGCCTGGTT
Source organism: Trypanosoma cruzi (assembly GCF_000209065.1). Classification (NCBI taxonomy): domain Eukaryota; phylum Euglenozoa; class Kinetoplastea; order Trypanosomatida; family Trypanosomatidae; genus Trypanosoma; species Trypanosoma cruzi. The sequence goes on from NW_001849537.1 coordinate 161,819, forward strand.
CAAAAGGAGATGGTGTCGCAGGTGAACCAGAAGCGGCACCACTGGGGTCTGGAGGCTCAGGTACAGGAGGACAGGTTAGGAAATTAGAATTGGTGGATACAAGTGGTGAAGAAGTAGCAGATACGATGGACCACAAGGACGGTAAGGCAACTGGGCCCCAACACCAAAGAGCTGATCAATTGTCTTCATCTTCATCTTGCAGCTCTGGCAATGAGGGTGTCAAGCGACCCTCTTCGAGAGCAAATTCCGAGAGTAATGAAGCCCTCGATGACACGCCGCAAGAAGAAAAAGATCTTCGCGGTGAATCTGACAGTCGTGAAGGAGAGGCGGAAGAACTGGAGAAAAAAGAAGAAGACAACGGAAATAGAAATGATAGGGCGCTCACCCTGGCTCAGTCGGCCACCCCAACGTGGTGCCAGGGTCTAGTACTCTTTGCTAGAGAGGAAGCTAAGCGCCTGCTGCCCATCCGCTGCACGCGGAGAGGCAGGAGGCGCCGCACAAACGGGTCGGAAGGGCACCAGATGGAGCCATTTACATGGCTGCCCGCGGAGCGGTATTTCTCTCCGCTGCTGAATTCCATCGGCGCTTATCAGCGCTATACATACCGTTTGCGTGCCGTATGTGACGCGCAACGACAAAAGCTACTGCTAAGCGGAGACATTGAGCAGAACCCAAGCCCCATAGCAGTACTCCAGATGAACGTTTCTTGCCTCACGCCGTCAAAACTCGCAACATTAATGGCGCAAGGAGCAGACATAATAGCCATTCAGGAGACTTGGAAGTCGTCGGAGCAGGTCGCCAGCATGCACACTGGAGATTATGTGCTCCATGCACAGTCGCGCATCGGCAAGGGAGGCGGTGTGGCGGTGCTGGTGCGGAAAACTCTCCGCTCCAAGCGTATACCTCTCACCATCCCCCAGCATGACACCAGCCTTGAAGTGGTGGTGGTCCAGGTTGCTCTGGACCAGAACCGCGATCTTATTGTAGCGAGTGCCTATATGAGACCACCACCGCAAGTAACGCAATCCTTCAGGCGGTTAGTAAACTGCCTTCCGGCCTCGTCGCCGCTCCTGCTGTGCGGGGATTTCAACATGCATCACCCACAGTGGGAGCCATTCTTGGAGACTTCTCCAAGCGAGGTTGCTGCAGAATTTTTAGAACTGTGCACGGATGCGGGACTCACCTTGGTTAACACCCCTGGTGAGATCACGTATGCCCGTGGCACAAGAGAACGATCCTGTATCGATCTGACATGGTCAAAGCATTTGACTGTGTCGGATTGGTCAGCTTCCGTGTCGCCGCTTAGTGATCATTACATGCTGACATTTACGCTGCATCAGGCATTTAAGGATACCATACCTTCGGCACCTAAGTTTTTCCACAGTTGGGCGAAGTGCAAGTGGGATTTATTCATCAAAGACCTCGACGCACAACTTCCGGCATACGACTATAAAAAGCAGTCCACCGGCATTAAGGCTTTCACGAGAGCGCTTATAACTTCGTATCGACGGCATTGCCCCCGCGGCATGCACAAGGACGGTCCCAGGCTTTGGGACGACACTCTCATGGAGGCAGAGCGGATGGCTACCGACAGCAAGGCCCGCTATCTACAGTTACCGACGCCCGACCGTGAGGCCGAAATGCAACGGACAAGGAGTCAATTCTTCCTCCTACTCCGAGAGCGCTTGCGCAACACGTATCTACGCCGCATCAGCAAGTTAAATCCAGGCGAGCCACTCGCATGGAAATACATTTCCGGACGAAAAAAGGCATCACTTCCATCTCCCACATCAATGTTATTAGGAGATGGTCAACACACTTATAAAACAGCAAGGAGAGCAGCGAATGCTCTCAATCGCATCTTTCTTCCATTTCACCCCTCTCACAAGGCAGTTAGGTTTTCCAAAGGCATCAACAGACAGAGTGCATCCTTGAACATTAATGCTTCCTTTCTTTTTGGGCAGCAGAACAACAACGAGTCTGCCGCTACATTTACTTCAGGTTCTTCACTCTCATCTAGTTCTGAGCCACAGGATAAAAACGAAGCTGCCACCACATCTGGTTTAGTTGTCATCTTCACTCCCCTCTTGATGCACCTTTTAATCGTACGGAACTGCTTGCTGCGCTACGTAATACGCCGTATGGCAAGGCCCCCGGACCGGATGAAGTCTACAGTGAGGCACTGCGACATATTTCGTCAAAGGGCCTCCGATTCCTTCTTCGTCGCATTAACCACAGCTGGACGACCGGTACGATTCCGGTTGAGTGGAGACGCGCTACCATCGTTCCACTCTTAAAACCCGGTAAGTCGCCGGAACTGCTTGAGTCATATCGACCCATCAGCCTCACTTCCATTGTGAGTAAGGTTGCTGAGAAAATGGTACTGAAGAGATTGCTTTGGGTGTGGACGCCGCACCCCCACCAGTATGCATATCGTAGTGTGCGTACCACGACGATGCAGCTGGCACACCTGATACACGAAGTGGAGCATAATAGAAATCACTATTTCCAAGTGAGCCTTCCCAAGAAGAGCGGTATTGGCAATCAACTCCACTACAGACCCCATCGGACCCTGCTGGTGCTGGTTGATTTCAGCAAGGCTTTTGACTCCATCGATCATCGAGTCCTCAGTCGCTTGCTGGCTAATATTCCGGGGGTGAATTGTAGAAGGTGGCTTAGAAACTTTCTATGTGGTCGCTACGCGAGGACACGAGTTGGCCGCAGACACAGCGATCGGCGTCCCATGCTGCGAGGAGTTCCTCAGGGGTCCGTGCTGGGACCGTATTTGTTCTCCCTTTACGCACACCCACTTCTCAATCTGCTGAACAGCTTTGCGGGTGTCACAGCAGACATGTATGCGGACGACCTCTCTATTATCGTTAGGGGCAGTCCCGGGAAGACGTCATTCCCGCAGCCAACATGGTTCTTGGAAAACTGCATGCGTGGAGTCAGGAAAATGGCCTGGCCATCAACCCGTCAAAGTGTGAAGCCGCTTGGTTCACACTATCCACGCACACGGAGTCAGATTATGATCGTGAAGGAAGGTGGCCGCTGGTAGTGGCTGGATGTCAAATCCCAGTCATGACCATGGGGGCATCGCGAACTACGAAGCTTCTCGGCATGGATCTCGATCCACAACTGACGCTAAATGTGGCGGCCACCAAGCAATGCGCTGCCACTTCGCAACGGATATCGTAGCCACGCTGCATAGCGCACAAAGAGGCGGGACCATCTCCACATGACCTACGCACGTTCGTCATTGGATACGGTGCTTCCAAATTACGCTATGGCAGCGAGCTCATATGGGCAGTAGCGACGGATTCAGCGAAGAATGAGATGCAGAAGACGTACGCAACTCTAGCACGCATTGTCAGCGGAGTTCCGAGCACTGTCGACCCGGAATCCGCGCTACTGGAGGCTAATATGCCGCCGCTCCATGTCCTTTGCCTGCGCGCGCGGCTCTCCATATTTGAGAACACACGCGCATGTCAGACGGACTGGATGCGGAGACCCCCGCCTGAGCCACCGCCTCGCGCCGGTTTCTGCATCCCGCCATTATCTCGGGACGAGCTATATGCCTTCGTAGACGCATACACAAAGGACTATGGCATCACCGAGAGCTCACCACGCGAAGGGCTGTTCTTTCGCAGCTCCATTCCTCCCTGGTTTGCGGCCTCCGCTCACCGGGTCACCATCGGTGTGGAACTTCCGATAGACCTCTCGATAACTGACGAAGAAGAGCTGATACGGGAAAAGCGCAGAGTCAGCGAAGAGGCTCTGGCGCTGCACAGCCATCGTTCGTGGATACTTGCGACCGATGGCGGTGTCGACGTTCCCAAGTCAGCAGGGGTTGGAATACTGCTTTCATCCCTCAACTCATCGGAGATAATAGAAAAGGCCAGCATAAACTGCGGTGCACGCCAGTGTAGCCGCAGGACGGAATCCCGTGCGCTGCTTCTAGCCCTAGAGAAGCTGATGATCCCTCGTATCCGCCACAGGCGTAAAACCCTGCTTGTGGTTACGGACAGTCAGTCTCTTCTAGCGGCTCTAAACAAGGGCCCGCTCAGTCAGACAGACTGGACGGAGGATCAGATCTGGCAGCGTCTATTAACACTGACGCGTGCCGGCTGGTCCGTGCACCTGCAGTTTTGTTACGGACATTGTGGAGTACATGCTAACGAGCTTGCAGATCAGTATGCGACGCAGACTATGGAAAGTGGACAATACACGGAGCAAGGAATCGCACCTTTATGGCATACGGATTTGCTGACATGTTTTACTACCCAGCTCACCAAAAAGTGGCGTAGTACCATTCGTCAAGACACTCATCGCTACTTGCTTTGCGGCACAAGGCCATCCGATCTCAGCGGTAAGGACCTGATCACTCAGGAAGTTCTTCACCGTCAGGAACTGGTTCACCTCGCAAGGGCAAGGTGCGGGGAATCTGAGCTCTGGGGCCGACTATGCTGGGCCGTGAGAGATTGCACGAACCAATGCCGTTTCTGCAACATCTCACCGGAACAGTCTGCATATATGCGCTCTAACAACGATCCAACTGCACCGGGGACGGACACTGTTCCCCCGTCGGCGAGGGAGGAAGACGTCTCTCCAGTAAGGAGACGTACCCTCACACGCCGTCGGAAGGAGAAATGTCCGCACTGTGATACCACATTGACGGGATTGTCGGGTCTCGTCAGTCACTGTCGGTCATTTCATCCGGAACATCCTCCACCGCTTCCCGAACTCAAATGTGATTTCTGTAACATGGTTTTTCCCACACGGAGAAGCACCGCACAGCACAGAAGTCGCTGCGCACACAACCCAGACGCCACACGGCATCGAAACAGCAGTGCCAGGAGGCGATCTCTGCTGCCGCAGGATCAGCCAGCTTCCACAAGCACGCCAATCGGCCCGCAGGAAACCTTGCACCATCTGCTTCTAGAATGTCCGGGCACCTTGGCTGTGCGCCGACGGCTGGGCATTGAACAGGACCTCCGCCTCGGAAAGTTCTCTCAATGGCAGTTGCTTCATAGCAGGAAACTTTTGTCGTTGCTCGACCACCTCTTCGGCACTCAGATGGCACTGTATAGCTAGACGCGCTGGTAAGAGTAGAAAAAAAAAAATAAAATAGGGCACTCACAGATATAAGTGGAAATCCGGCCAAACACACAGAAGTACAAACAACAACAACAGAACTGAATGGACAGTCCAGCGCTGAGGCTTTAGAGGACGTGAAACAGCCAGAAGAAGTCCAAAGCGAAAAAGACTCAAACAACAACTCACAAACAAAGAGCGTTGCCTCCATAGCAGCCAATCAACAGAATGCACCACCTGCCGACCATGGAGAATCAGGGCCACCATCACCCACGGCAAACGGTGATGCCGCCAATAATGAAGCTGACAATAGCACTGAAGAGGGCATGCCAAACAGTGATCCAGCAGCCGATGCTGCAGGGACACGAGACGAAAAAAAAAATGAAAATAAAGAAGCCAATCCGAAGGAAACGCCAGTCGAAGCCACAGTCACGAAAACTACAACGGCGACGACTGGCGACAGTGACGGCAGCAGCGCGGTCTCTCACACTACCTCCCCTCTTTTGCTTCTTCTTCTTGTTGTTGCGTGTGCGGCTGCTGCTGCGGTGGTGGCCGCGTGAGAGTGAAGGAGAGAGAGCCGTGCACCGCCCGCACACACACACTTGTCCTTCTCTCTGTGTGTGTGTTTCCCCTTGCATGGGCTCTCGCCCTCACCTCACCCCACGAGCACACACATAATGTGCCCATTGTATATATGCATGCACACCCATGCAGGCCCGTTGGTGCCCTCTTTTGCACGACACGCACCGCTGCCGTCCTGCCTGGCTGCATGGGCGGAGCACCGTAACTGTTTCTGTTTTGTTTTTATTGCATTGAGTGGGCGACCTCTCTCTCTCTCCCTCTGTGTGTGTGTTTTGCTTTACGGGAGTAATGAGAGTGTGTGTGCGCTGGTCGTCCCACGCTTCGGCTTTTTGTTTTGTTTTCCTTTTTGATTTTGTGTTTGAGTGCACCCATTCCGCGGCTGCGTGTGTGTGTGTGTGTGTGATGATATGAGTAATTTGCGTGTGTGCTATCTGCCTCTCTCTGCCGTTGCTTTCTTCAGACTCTCTTGTGGCGCACAGCTGCTCCGCAAGTATAGGCGCTGCCAAACACACAAGCACATGCACACGCCATGTCGCACACGCTGTGGAGTGGCGTGAACACTGAGAACGCACACACGCACAGGATTCCTGCTGCGGCTTCTCTTGCGAGGAGGGAGGTCGTGAACCCGCAATGCTTGCCGGCGACGTGATGCGGGCGTGATGTTGGTGGCGTGCGGGCAGTGAATGGTGTGGCATTTCGGGTGCCTGGGACAACTGTTGACAGATTCCCGTCCAGTAGCACGTGCCGAAGTTTCTTTTTTGCTGTCCATCGACTGATTGGGCTTCATTGCCTCTGCGGGGTGATGGGCTTTTGAGGGTGCGCCGGAAGGGAGAACAGTAAAATGACTGGTGGAAGCGCGTGGGCTTTCCAAAGGACGGTCGTGTTCTCTTGCATCCCGCTGGTTGTTTTTTGTGCTGGTGTTGATCGGTGAGTGCACTCGCGTGGAAGAGTCACCCGCCGTGGCTCCTGCCGCTGCTGGTGGCAGTCACTGTGTTTTCCCGGTGCACTGTACATCCATCTCCTGTCCCGTGTGTCTGTGTGCGTGAGTTGTTGTTGTTGGGAGTGACTGCGTTGGGGATGATGCTGCCACTCACTGTGTAGGGGTGGCGGTGCTCACTGTTTTACTCCTTCTCCTCTTCTTTCTCTTTATTTCTCTCAATCACAAAGAAGGGAAAACAAACGCTAATCGCTACTGTGAAGTTCGAAGGCACTGAAGGACCAACAACAGTCCACACACACATATTTGTATGCTCTCACGTGTTGCTGCTGTGAAGGCACCCCGCACACACAACCGTCGCCGCGTGACCGGATCCAGCGGAAGGAGGAGGGAAGGAGGAGAGAGTGAGCCGCGGAGGCCCAACATGTCCCGGCATCTCCTTTATTCCGCGATGCTGCTCCTCCTCGTGATGATGCGCTGCAGCACAGGAGGTGCATCCAGTAAGGAGAAGTCGCCAGCACCGATACCTCCACCAAAGACATATTTTGATTGGAGAGATGTGGAAAAAGTAGAAACAGTGATTTCTCTCCGTGTTCCCAGTCTTGTTGGGATGAATGGTGATGTGTTTGCCGTTGCTGAGGCGCAGTGCACGGGAAAAAAAGAAGCTGGTGAAGGCAGTTTTACTGGGATTGCCTCGGAGCTCCTGACGTTGACTGGCGAAAAACCAAAAGAGGAGTTGGATAAAAGTAAACTGAAGACACAGGTACTGGAGAAATGTTCTTCCGATAAAGGCAATTTCCCCTCACAAAGCGCTGCTAAGGAAGGTGGTTCCCAAAGCGAAACGAAAGTACATGTGAGCCAGCCAACAACGGTTGTGGATGGAAGCGATATTTACATGCTTGCTGGGAACTACAGCAATAAAGGTGCCTCTGATGGTCAGGCAGGTGACTGGGGACTTTTGCTGGTGAGTGGGAACGTCAGTACTGTTGACAGTAAAAAAAGAATTTATTGGAGTGACACTTACGGTCTCCCGTGGGCCTTTTTTGTAAAACAACACGAATCCTTAACGCAGTTGATTAACGGCGGTGGATCGGGTGTTAAGATGAATGACGGCACGCTTGTGTTCCCTGTGGAAGCCACGAAGAGGGCAAATAGTAATGAGGAGGAAGTAAAGACAACTACCGTTTCGCTGATCATATACTCCTCAGACATTGCGACTTGGAAGCTGTCGAAGGGGATGTCTGCCGGTGGCTGCAGTGTTCCCTCCGTCGTGAAGTGGGAGAAGGACAAACTCATGATGATGACTGCGTGTGATGATGGCCGCCGCAGGGTGTACGAGTCCGGTGACAAGGGGGATTCGTGGACGGAGGCACTCGGGACACTCTCGTGCGTGTGGGGCAACGAAAAGGGCGAAGGAGCGAAGGGCGTTAGAAGCGGGTTCATCACAGCGACGATTGGCGGTGATAAGAGAAATGTGATGCTCGTCACTCTGCCGGTGTATTCCGAGAAGGAGAGTAAAAAAGAAAACGGTAAACTCCATCTCTGGCTGACGGACAATACGCACATTGTTGATATTGGGCCGGTATCCGAGAAGGATGATGACGTCACCGCCAGCTCCCTGCTGTACAAAAGTGCTGGAGGTAAAGATAAGAATGATGAGTTGATTGCACTGTACGAGAAGAAGAGCGATGATAAAGATACAGCATCACTCGGTATGGTCTCCGTGCTTTTGACTGCGCAGCTGCAGCGGGTGAAGGAGGTGCTGACGACATGGAATGAAGTGGACGACTTTGTCTCCAAGCTGTGCCCTTCTGAGAATGCTAAGGAGGACACCTCATCTGGCACTGCCTGCAGTGCTGATATTAAGATCACGGATGGGCTGGTCGGCTTTTTGTCCGGCAACTTCTCTAATAAGACATGGAGGGACGAGTACCTCGGGGTGAACGCCACAGTAAAGGAGAATGGTGGCGGTGCAGCAGCGGCCACAGGGACTTCGGATAAGGGCGTGAAGTTCCAGGGAGCGTGGGCGGAGTGGCCTGTTGGCGAGCAGGGGGAGAATCAGCTGTACCACTTTGCGAACTACAACTTCACTCTTGTGGCGACGGTGTCCATCGACGGTAAGCCGAAGGAAGATAATCCTATTCCTGTGATGGGTGTAAAGGTGAATGACGATAATAATCCAGTACTTCTGGGACTCTCGTACGAGAAGGAAAAGAAGAAGTGGCGGATAGTGTTCTGCGGTGACGGACAGAACAAGGAGCTCAGCAGCGATTGGGAGGAGACAAAGAAGAAAGACCACGTGGTAATTTTGTTACGGAACGGCACCCAAGGCTCTGCGTACGTCGATGGTCAGCCTGTATTGGGAGATGCACAATGTGATTTGATAAATGAGAAAGATAAAAAGATTTCCCACTTCTACATTGGAGGGGATGGAAGCAGTGCAGGCGGCGCAGGGATCGAAGAAGACGTGTCTGTGACGGTGACGAATGTCCTGCTGTACAACCGTCCGTTGAATGACGCAGAGATTACTGCGATTAACACGAACAAACGTTTTATTCAAAGGCTGACAGATCTGAAAAATGTGGCACGAGATACTCTTTCACCAGATGTAGACACACAACCTACGCTGGCAGCCGTGTCCGAGACCACTCGTCATGGGCAACAGCCGTTGAAACCTGAACCGTTGAAAGGAGAAGAAGGTACGGGCAGTGGTGGTGCATCCAATTCTGCAAAGACCACTATGACGACTCACTCAGTGGGGAGTCAATCTGCAGAGCAGTTGCCGTCGGGAGGATCTCACGATGGAAACGAAAGTGTGAATGCCGATTCCTCGTCTGATGGTAACCCGGCGGTAGGGACAGTGGGTGGAGACACGACGCAGGGAAATGAATCACCGCAAATTCCTGTGGGTATCTCTGACGCAGCAGATGCAAATACTTCCACCACTGAGGGCGAGGGGCAATATGGACCCACAGTGAATCCTGAGGCGGGCGTGAGCTCTGGTGAGAGTGGGGAGCCAACGGAAAAAATAAATGGGCAGGAGGAAGAGATCCATCCACAGGACAGGGAAGTGAATGCCACAGCGCTCAGCAGCAGCCTCGGAAATGTGCCCCAGGGGAATAACAGCGATGCCGGCACTGTAAGTGAGAGCGGAATGGTGCCATCGCTGTTTCTTCTGCTGTTGGGACTGTGGGGACTTGCGGCTCTGTGAGGAGTGACTGGCTGCCGCGTGGAACACTTGCGCCCTCCCCTGCACCGACACACACACCTGTTAATGAATTTATTTTCACAAATAACTTTTATTTGCTTTTCTCCCTGTTTGCTTTGTTGTGCGTTTTTAAGTTTTGTTGTGTTGCGCGACTCTATGTGTGTGTCTTTTTTCAAAATTCTTTTTTTTTAAATCCCTTCCTTCTTTCTTTTTTGCTTTCGGGGCAATCACTATGGACGTTTTTCTTTTCTACTCTTCCCTCTTTAATTGTTTGTTGCTGCACTCTTCCTGCGAGGGGTGCCGTTTGTTTCCGCCCAACTGCTCCACTCGCACACCACCGACACGCTCATGACGACGGCCCTGTGCGCCTCGCCTGCTGCACGCATGATGAGGGGCCGCGACGAACGGCGCGCTGAGGGAGCCGTGACGTGTGGGCGTGCGACGAGGGCCTGTGGGGCGGCGCACACATTTCTTCCCTCTTGTTTTGTTTTCTTTGCGGCCAGGGCTGGCAGACACCCGCAGCGCCACACACACACAGCCACACCCTGCTGCCGTGTTTCTCTTTAAAGTAATTTTTTTTTGCTTTGCGTGTGCATTTCTCGCGCCGGCAGTCCCTTCGGTGTCGGCCTCGTGAGCATTTCTTTTCCCCTCCGATGATTTTTTTTTTTGCTGCGCTCACTCTCCCGATGGAGTGACGCGACTCCCGTCATGTCTGCGTGCTTCTCTCAGTCCCCACACACACGAGTGACTGTGCTCTGCGGGCCGCACTCACGCGCCGATGAGAGGGCTGAGGGGAGCAGCAACACGCAGATGACCCCATGAAATATAAACGATGTGCGGACACGCAGAGGGTCGGACGGTTGAAAGACATTTAAATATCTTTTAATTTTCTTTTGCGGGCAAAATAAATGCGGACAGTTTGGTGTGGCCACACGGCAGCCGGCTGCTTTTTAAATTTGTGTGGAACAGTAATGGACGATTTCTTTTTTTTATTTATAATTATTTTGTGTGATGGGGTTTATTTAAGACGAAGGGGAAAGATTTTTTTTTTTTTGGTTTTAAATAAATCATGTTTGAATTGCCATTGCTTGGGCTGCAGTGCAGTCATGAGTTTGAGCGGTGTTGTTGTTGTTGTTTCCGCCACGCACCTCCGCTGTACATTTTTGTGCGTCCCTCCACATGCTCTGGTCCCTTTTTAATTTTCTTTGCTTTATGTTTCTGCAGGCACACACAACCACACAACCACAAGATGCACATTGCGGTGGATATGAATGCTCCTTTTGCAGTGCATGCTGGCAGTTGCGTGTGGCGGCTGTTGTCTTCCTCCGTGGCCATGAAAAGAAGGGAGGGAGGAGTGCGCAGCCCGAGTCTATTTTCCTGCGGGTGTGATGCACCGCGTGTGACTGCGCTGAGTTGGGCTCCGTGTCCCATTGAGGGCGGGATGGCTGGAAAGTTTTCTGCCGCGTCGCTAATGGATGAGGATTCGCTTCCGCATGTGGCTGGTGTGGTGGGTGCTCGCTCCGTGTGCGTTGTGTGGTGGCCGCGGCGTTTTTGCTGTTTCCCTTTGGGTGTGGAGATGAGCTGGATGGAGATGGTGGTGGATGTCTTCTCCTCCTGCATGGTGGGCGGCTGCTGGCGTTGTGTGCCTTCCTTGCGTGGATGCCGTCTCGTGGTGTGTGAACTGTGCGGCTGGGCCTGCTGCCCTCTCCTCATGTTGTCTGCTCTCTCGCTGTATCCGCTGTGCTCCGTCCCTCTCACTCTTGTTCCATTCCTTTTCTTCTGCCTCACCGATCAGCTGACTGAATCCAGCGACTCCACTACGCGTGACGATGACTGCGATGGTGACGATGGTGACGGTGCGGCGCCGTGTTGGTCCTTGCGCTCTTGTGCTGCTGCTGCTCGTCCGTGTGTGTGACGGCTGCTGGGAGTGCTGGAGATATATCTGGTGATGCGGATGCGGTGGTTGTGCCAGTGGATGTGTCGTGTGCTCCGAGTGACGGCAGCCTGAGCTATCGCGTGTGTGTGTGGGCGTGGAAGAAGTGTTCTGCAGCCAGTGCTGAGGCTCAGCATGAGAATTACACTTTCAGTGGCTTTGATGTGCGCATGCACAGCAGGAATGGTGAGCTGGGTGCTGTGTGCCATGTGGCCAATGCGGTGCACACATGTAGCAACTGTGCTGCCAGCTGTGCAGCGGAAGAGGAAGGGGCCACCGTTGCCTTCACGATGAATGTGACGGCACATAAATACGCCGGCCCTTGTGAATTGTGGTGGCGTCAATTTCCCCGACGGAACCATCCATCCGCCTGCACGGAGCGGCGATGCTGACCAGACGGGCATCTGTCAGTTGCCACCACCCCGTGAAGGGAAGGATGACACAAAATCTGGTGGGACAACTGCGCCGCAAGTCAATGCTGAGCCGTCACGTCAACACGAGGATCGGCGACGGTCTGCGGCGGCTGACGGACCCAACACCGTCGATCCGAGTCCCGCATCCAACACGGCGACCAACACGTCCGAGACGAGGCCTGAGTTTGCCAGCAATCCGAGCGAAGTGATGGTCCCGAATGCATCCAAGAAGAGGCCTTCCTTTGCCAACGGTCCGAGAATATTAGTGGCGTCGAATGCATCCGGGATCATGTCTGTCACTTATGGCGGCAGGGAAAACGTTGCTGCGGATAACACGGACGAGGTGAGTGAGCGCAGCGCCACTGGACACAAATCTCTCGTTTCAGAAAGTGGCGTTGCAGGCAGTGGATTTGTTGCTGGGGGTGATGCGGGCGGATTGATTCAACGCAATGCCTCTGGAAACGAAAAAACCCAATTACGAAAATTCACCGCACAGTATTCCGGGAGCGGTGTGAGTCTACACGACTGCTTTGCCCTGCTCAACGACGCGAAATTGACACTGCGAGAGTTAACTGTTGGCAGCACTGTGCGTGTGTGCGTGTATTGGGTGTTGCTGCTTCTTCTGGGATTGTGTGGAGTTGTGGCGGTATTGTGAGCCGAAGAGTGTGGAATTGCGACTCCTCGCAGAGAACATGTGCCGCGTTCCCTGCGTGTTTTCTTTTGTTATTTACATTTTACTGTTGGCTTTGTTGCCTTCCTGGAATGATAATTATCCTTGCTGTTCCTTTATTTAATGGTCGGTTGCTGCACACTGTCATGAGTGACGTGTTTCTCGCTCTTGTTCGCTTTTGTTTTTGTTGCCCACACGCGGTGCCGGCCTCATTGCTGTGCATCCCACGGACTGCACGAAAGGAGGATTGGAGGGACAGGCCGGATGCCGCATGAAATGTGAGGGATGTTGTGTGGGCTGGTGGAACAGCGCAATCTCTTTTATTTATTTTAATTTCCCTTTTTCTTTTCCTGGTGCGGGCAATATGTATATACACACGGTCGCTTCGTGCTGCATGGCACATGAAATAAAAGTCCTGCCTGGAGAAGTTTTTTATTCTGTGAGTTCTGGTGGACTCACAAATTTATTTATTTATTTTGCAAATACCTGTGGCTTGTTTTTTGTTTGTGCCGTGTTTACCGTCAGTGCCTTTCACAGTGTCTCGTTGAGTGTCCCTCTGTTGGCTGTGCTGTTGACATCCCCTCGTCCCCTTTTTTTATCTTTTTTCCTGCTGGAGGCACCGATGGTCCGCGACGACGATTATTTGTGCTCCCCTTTGCGATGGCAGGAGGGTGACTGGGCGGCGACCTGCTGAGTGCACATGGAGGGTTTGCGTCATGCCTCACTGTGAGTGTCGGACGCCAATCCGCCGGGGAAGAGAGAAGTGAATGACCGCCGTATACACTTGTATGTGCCCGTCCCTCTCTTTGCCGCCGTGTTTGTGCTGTTCGCATGGCTCTATCCTGCGGTGCGACGTCGATGGCACGGCTATTGTGTGTCTTCTTGTGTATGTGCTGTGCAGCGGGCTTCTCTTCCACATGACACCGCCCTTGTGTGCGGGACAGTGAAGGGAGTGGAGATTTGTGCGGGAGTGAGGGTGGCCGTTGTTTCCGTACATTTGGATCTTCAGACACGTGGCACTACTCGGCCGCCTCTCGCAGTCCCCAGGCCGTGGATTGAGAGAATGTGAGGGTCTGCTTCATGTACAAGGAGGACAACAAGATGCAGTGCATGACGGCCAACCTGATCCGTGTGTGGTTGCGGCGCATGGAGCACGTGCGCCAGTACGCGTTGGGCGTTGCGCTCATGATTGGGGAGGAGGGGCGGCACGACGTTGCGGCGCAGCGGGAGCGCATGACGGACTGCCTGTGCTGGGAGGGGCGCGTGTTGGAGTGAGCGTGGCGTGCCTGTGAGGGACTGAGGAGAGAGGGAATAACAGTAACAGCGACTGTGGGAGTGTGAGGAACGGTGCACGGGCGAGGAGCGCCCCTCTTTTGATTTTTGATTGTTGTTGAGCCGCGCCCACCCAAATGTTGTTGTGGTGTGTGACTCTCATTGCTGGATGGGACGGTGCGTGGTTGAATGACTTTTCTCTCCTTTTGCTTTCACTCTGCTTTGACGGGGAGTTAGTTTGTGCTGAAGGCTACACGCAAGTGACAGGAGTGATGGCGATGACGATGACCGGCCGTGTGCTGCTGGTGTGTGCCCTCTGCGTGCTGTGGTGCGTTGCCGGCGGTGTTTATGCGAGGGACGTTGACACCAACGCACTGGGTGGCTGCATGGCGTCGGGAGTGTTGGGTGAGAATGGATCCCACATGCCTGACGGATGCAATAAAACTGCGATTACGGTGCCTTTGCGGTCGGTACTGCCCATTACTGCCGTCGAAGCCTCGGCTGGAAAAGGTGATGCTCTCGCACCAAAGAACAATTCGAATTCAAGTAAGACTTCCGACGCTGGTGCCTCTGCTGGTGATGGTTCTGGTGGTGCTACTGGTGCTTCTGGTGGACCTGTTCCTGGCTCTGCTGGTGCTTCTGGTTCTGGTTCTGCTGGCGCTGCCGGGGCTTCTGGTGGCAGTGGAACTTCTACTGGAGGTTCTGGTTCTGGAGGCGGTGGAGGAGGTGGTCCTGCTGGACCTTCTGCTGGCGGTCAAGGCAACGGTGGCATTTCTCCTGCTTCTTCTGGTCCTGCTGTTGCTCCCTCAGATCCCCCTGCCGGTTTTCCTTCTGCTCCTGGTGCTCCTCCTCCTCCCGCTCCTCCTTCAGGTCCTGCTCCTGCTGCTCCTGGTGCTGATTCTTCAGCTGACAGAATTGGTGGTACAGCGGGGTCCTCGGGCACTAATTCATCTAACACAACAGGGGACTCTCCAACAGGAGATCAGACGCCTGCTGCAGCAGCGGCTCACAACTCCTCGCTACCCGAAGGACCGGCAGGGACGACATCCGGCACTGGACACACACGACAAGAAGAAGAAGAAAGTGAAAAGCAGCAGCAAAGTGATGAAGTACAAGTCCAACAACATCAACAGCATGAACACCCCGCGGAAAATGACGAAGAATCCGCGAAAGATAAAAACGCCCTTCGTACAAATGCCACCGCAAATACAGGCGACAGTGACAGCAGCACCGCGGTCCCCCACACCACCTCCCCTCTTTTGCCTCTTCTTGTTGTTGTTGCGTGTGCGGCTGCTGCTGCGGTGGTGGCCGCGTGAGAGTGAGGGAGAGAGAGCCGTGCACCGCCCGCACAAACACTCGTCCTTCTCTCTCTGTGTGTGTCCCCTTGCATGGACTCTCGCCCTCACCTCACCCCACGAGGCACACACATAATGTGCCCATTGTATATATGCATGCACACCCATGCAGGCCCGTTGGTGCTCTCTTTTGCACGACACGCACCGCTGCCGTCCTGCCTGGCTGCATGGGCGGAGCACCGTAACTGTTTTTGTTTTGTTTTTATTGCATTGAGTGGGCGACCTCTCTCTCTCTCCCTCTGTGTGTGTGTTTTGCTTTACGGGAGTAATGAGAGTGTGTGTGCGCTGGTCGTCCCACGCTTCGGCTTTTTGTTTTGTTTTCCTTTTTGATTTTGTGGTTGAGTGCACCCATTCCGCGGCTGCGTGTGTGTGTGTGTGATGATATGAGTAATTTGCGTGTGTGCTATCCGCCTCTCTCTGCCGTTGCTTTCTTTGCTCTCTCTTGATCTGCACAGCTGCTCCGCAGGTGTAGGCGCTGACAAAAACCCAAATGCCATGTCGCTCACGCTGTGGAGTGGTGTAAACGCTGGGAATACACGCACGCACAGGCTTCTGGCTGCTGCGACCCTCGCCAACGTTGCGGTGACGCCGAAGACGTGCGAGTACGGCCGCGAGAACGAGACGGCGGAATGCTGCCGCAACTGCAGCCCGTGCGGCCGCTACCCCGTGCTGCAGACGGAGGAGGGCTGTGTGTTCGAGTCCAACGCCATCCTGCGCCACATCGCGCGCCTTGACCGGAGCGGCGGCTTCCTGTACGGCCGCACGCCGCTGGAGGGCAGCCAGGTGGACATGTGGCTCGACTTTTCGGCAACGGAGCTGGACGCTGCCCCCGCACCGTTTGTGCAGCACGCCTTCCGTGGCGGGCAGCGGCTCGCCAACGCGATGGACTGCGTGCACGAGGTGCTGCGTGCGCTGGAGGCGTGGCTGGAGACGCGCACATTCCTCGTGGACGAGCGCGTGGCGGTTGCGTTTGCGCCGCAATGGCACTATCGTCCGAGCGGTGCGGAGGGAGAGGCACTGACGAGGAAGTACCGGAACGCGTACCGCCTGTACAACACGGTGGTGCAGCAGCCGAAGACGGTGGAGGTGTTGCCGCCGAGCCGTTTGTGCTGGACGCGTTGAAGCGCGAGTACAGCAACACGCGAGAGCATATAAATGTGCGTGTGTGGGCGGTGTGTGTGCTGTTGGTCCTTTCGGAGACGTCAAATTTCACAGTAGCAATTCGCTCTTGGTGTTAAATTCTTTTCTTTGTGTGATTGAGAGAGAAATGAAAAGAAAAACATGCCGACAGAAGGGGTGAAACAGTGAGCACCGCCAATCAACCAGAGTGAATGGCACCATCATCCTCACCGCAGGCACTCCAAACATCAACAACTCACGCACACAGGCACACGGAATAAAGAAAATGGACTGCGCCGGAAGCAAAGCAACTGCCATCAAAAGCAGAAGCCACTGCGGGTGCTTCTGCATCGCGTCAGCACACACCGAGCAACGTCCACACAAAAAAACCGGCGGAATGCAAAACGGCACAGCCGCCCCTCGCAGCACACACGCGCTGCCGCCAGCCGTTTGAATTCTTTTCCCTCCGACGCACCCGCTCGACCGCCGGCGCACACCACCCCGCACAGCCGGAGAATCCCCTGTCGGTCAATCCACGGCGGGAGAGACACATCGGCACGTGCAGCTGCTTGGCGGGAAGCAAAACACACTTATCCCAGGCACCCAAAGGCTCACCGCTCACTGGCTGCACGCCACCAACATCGCAGCCGCAACACGGCCAGGGGACGAATCGCGGGCTACTGTCCTCCATCCTCGCAAGGCACCGCGGCCTGGAAGCACGTCCGAAAGGCCAAAAACAAGCCGCATGGAGCTGCGTCTTCGATGCGCCGTGTGAGCCACACCACGGTGACCGTTGCCTTTCCGCGAAGAACACAGACGACAGCTAAGAGAACGAAATAAAATCGAAGCCGCAGAGGGCACACACCAGCAGCACACGGCCGGTCATCATCATAGCCATCACTCCTGTCACTTGCGTGTAGCCTTCAGCACAAACTAACTCCCCGTCAACGCAAAAAGCAAAAGGGGAGACAAGTCACGCAACCACGCACCGTCCCATCCAGCAATGAGAGTCACACACCAAAACAACAACATTTGGGTGGGCGCGGTTCAACAACAATCAAATCAAAACAAAAGAGGGGCGCTCCTCGCCCGTGCACCGTTCCTCACACTCCACAGTCACCACTACTGTTATTCCCTCTCTCCTCAGTCCCTCACAGGCACGCCACGCTCACTCCAACACGCGCCCCTCACAGCACAGGCAGTCCGTCATGCGATCCCGCTACGCCGCAACGTCGTGCCGCCTCGCCAATCATGAGCGCAACGCCCAACGCGTACTGGCGCACGTGCTCCATGCGCTGCAACCACACACCAGTCAGGTTGGCCGTCATGCACTGCATCTCGTTGTCGTCCTTCTACTTGGAGCAGACCCTCACATTCTCTCAATCCACAGCCCGGGAACTGCGAGAGGCGGCCGAGTGGTGCCACGTGTCTGAAGATCCAAATGTACGGAAACAACGGCCACCCTCACTCCCGCACAAATCTCCACTCCCTTCACTGTCCCGCACACAAGGGCGGTGTCATGGAGAGGAGAAGCCCGCCGCACAGCACATGCATAAGGCATATGCAGAGAGAACGTCATCAACGTCGCACCGCAGGATAGAGCCATGCGCACAGCACAAACACGGCGGCAAAGAGAGGGACGGGCACATACAAGTAAACACCGCAGTCCTTCACTTCTCGCTTCCCCGGCGGGTTGGCATTGCGTCCCACACCCACAGTGAGGCACGGCGCACACAGTCCGCTCCCTCCATGTGCACTCAGCAGGCCGCCGCTCAGTCACCCTCGTACCGTCGTAACGGGGAACAGAAACAATCGCCGTCGCGGACCATCGGTGCCACTGGCAGAAAAGAAGAAGTGGGGGCATTTCAACAGCGCAGACAGCAGAGGTACAGTCAACGGGACAAGTAGACACACAGTGACAGTGGATACGGTAACAATGGAAGCACGCTGCAGTGTGTTACCAAAGAAAAGGAAAAAATGAGAGTCCGGCATGACCCTCAAAAGAAACAATTAGGAAAATAGATTAGGTCGTAATTTTATTTCATGCGCCATGCAACGCAATAAAAACGACCGGGTGCATATACACATTGCCCGCACCAGGAAAAGAAAAGTAAGAAGAAAAAAGATCGTACTGTTCCACCAGCCCACACAACACTCTCTTCACATTTCATTGCGGCATCCGGCCTGTCCCTCCGCTCCTCCTTTCGTGCAGTCCGTGGGACGCACAGCAATGAGGCCGGCACCGCGTGTGGGCAACAACAAAAACAAAACAAGAGGAGAAGCACGTCACCCATGACAGTGTGCAGCAACCGACCATTAAATAAAGGAACAGCAAGGATGCTTATCATTCCAGGAAGGCAACAAAGCCAACAGTGAAATGTAAATAATAAAAGAAAACACGCAGGGAACGCGGCACATGTTCTCCGCGAGGAGTCGCAATGCCACACTCTTCGGCTCACAATACCGCCACAACTCCACACAATCCAAGAAGAAGCAGCAACACCCAACACACGCACACACGCACAGTGCTGCCAACAGTTAACTCTCGCAGTGTCAATTTCGCGTCGTTGTGCAGGGCAAAGCAGTCGTGTAGACTCACACCGCTCCCGGAATACTGCGCGGTGAATTCTCGCAATTGGGGTCTGCTCTCGTGTCCAGAGGCATTGCGTTGAGTCAATCCGCCCGCATCACCCTCACCAAAAAATCCACTGCCTGCAACGCCATTTTCTGAAAGGAGAGATTTGTGTCCATTGGCGCTGCGCTCACTCAACTCGTCCGTGTTATCCGCAGCAACGTGTTCCCTGCCGCCATAGGTGACAGACATGATCCCGGATGCATTCGACGCCACTAATATTCTCGGACCGTTGGCAAAGGAAGGCCTCTTCTTGGATGCATTCGGGACCATCATTTCGTTCGGATTGCTGGCAAACTCAGGCCTCGTCTCGGACGTGTTGGTCGCCGTGTTGGATGCGGGACTCGGATCGACGGTGTTGGCTCCGTCAGCCGCCGCAGACCGTCGCCGATCCTCGTGTTGACGTGACGGCTCAGCATTGACTTGCGGCGCAGTTGTCCCACCAGATTTTGTGTCATCCTTCCCTTCACGGGGTGGCGGCAACTGACAGATGCCCGTCCGGTCAGCATCGCCGCTCCGTGCAGGCGGATGGATTGTTCCATCGGGGGAAAATTGACGCCACCACAATTCATAAGGGCCGGCGTATTTGTGTGCCGTCACATTCATCGTGGAGGCAACGGTGGCTCCTTCCTCTTCCGCTGCACAGCTGGCAGCACAGTTGCTACATGTGTGCACCGCATGGGCCACATGGCACACAGCACCCAGCTCACCATTCCTGCCATGCATGCGCACACCAAAGCCACTGAAAGTGTAATTCTCACACTGAGCCTCAGCACTGGCTGCAGAACACTTCTTCCACGCCCACACACACACACGCACGCGATAGCTCAGGCTGCCGTCACTCGGAGCACACGACACATCCACCGGCACAACCACCGCATCCGCATCACCAGATACATCTCCAGCACTCCCAGCAGCCGTCACGCACACGGACAAGCAGCAGAAGCAAAAGAGCGCGACTGCCAACATGCACTGCAAAAGGAGCATTCAAATCCACTGCAATGTGCATCTTGTGGTTGTGTGTTTGTGTGCCTGCAGAAACACAAAACAAAAAAAAAACAGCGACCAGAGCATGTGGAGAGACGCACAAAAATGTACAGCGGAGGTGCATGGCGGAAACAACAAGAAGAAGAAGACCGCTCAAACTCATGACTGCACCGCAGCCCAAGCAATGGCAATTCACAAAAGATTTATTTAAAACCCCCCTCCCCCCAAAAAAAAACAACTTTCCCCTTCGTCTTAAATAAACCCCATCACACAAAATAATTATAAATAAAAAAAGAAATCGTCCATTACTGTTCCACACAAATTTAAAAAGCAGCCGGCTGCCGTGTGGCCACACCAAACTGTCCGCATTTATTTTGCCCGCAAAAGAAAATTAAAAGATATTTAAATGTCTTTCAACCGTCTGACCCTCTGCGTGTCCGCACATCGTTTATATTTCATGCGGTCATCTGCGTGTTGCCGCTCCCCTCAGCCCTCTCATCGGCGCGTGAGTGCGGCCCGCAGAGCACAGTCACTCGTGTGTGTGGGGACTGAGAGAAGCACGCAGACATGACGGGAGTCGCGTCACTCCATCGGGAGAGTGAGCGCAGCAAAAGAAAAAATCATCGGAGGGGAAAAGAAATGCTCACGAGGCCGACACCGAAGGAACTGCCGGCGCGAGAAATAAACACGAGAAGCAAAAAAAAAATTACTTTAAAGAAAAACACGGCGGCAGGGTGTGGCTGTGTGTGTGCGGCGCTGCGGGTGTCTGCCAGCCCTGGCCGCAATAAAACAAAACAAGAGGGAATAAATGTGTGCTCCGCCCCACAGGCACTCGTCGCACGCCCACACGTCACGGCCCCTCAGCGCGCCGTTCGTCGCGGCCCCTCCTCATGCGTGCAGCAGGCGAGGCGCACAGGGCCGTCGTCATGAGCGTGTCGGTGGGTGTGCGAGTGGAGCAGTTGGGCGGGAACACACGGCACCCCTCGCAGGAAGAGTGCAGCAACAAACAATTAAAGAGGGAAGAGTAGAAAAGAAAAACGTCCATAGTGATTGCCCCCAAAGCAAAAAAGAAAGATGAGGGGGTCAGTAATAAAAAAAAAAACGGACAAAATAATAACAAAAAAAGACTGGCAAAAAATTTAAAGCAAACAGTAAAAAAAATTAAACTCACAAAAAAACAAAACAAAACAAAGCGTGGGACGACCAGCGCACACACTCTCATTGCTCCCGTAAAGCAAAACACACACACAGAGGGAGAGAGAGAGAGGTCGCCCACTCAATGCAATGGAAACAAAACAGAAACAGTTACGGTGCTCCGTCCATGCAGCCAGGCAGGACGGCAGCGGTGCGTGTGCTGCAAAAGAGAGCACCAGCGGGCCTGCATGGGTGTGCATGCATATATACAATGGGCACATTATGTGTGTGCCTCGTGGGGTGAGGTGAGGGCGGGAGTCCATGCAAGGGGACACACACACAGAGAGAGAAGGACGAGTGTGTGTGCGGGCGGTGCACGGCTCTCTCTCCCTCACTCTCACGCGGCCACCACCGCAGCAGCAGCCGCACACGCAACAACAAGAAGAAGAAAAAGAGGGGAGGCGGTGTGGGAGACCGCGGTGCTGCCGTCACTGTCGCCTGTATTTGCGGTGGCATTTGCACGAAGGGCGTTTTTATCTTTCGCGGATTCTTCGCCGTTTTCCGCGGGGTGTTCATGCTGTTGTTGTTGTTGGACTTGTGTTTCATCACTTTGCTGCTGCATTTCTTCTTCTTCTTTTCGTGTGTGTCCAGTGTCGGATGTTTTTCCTGCCGGTATTTCGGGTAGCGAGGAGTTGTGAGCCGCTGCTGCAGCAGACGTCTGATCTCCTGTTGAAGATTCTCCTGTTGTGTTAGATGAATTAGTGCCTGAGGACCCCGCTTCACCACCACTGCTGCCAGCTGAAGAATCAACAACAGTAGCCCCTGGAACAGCAGCAGAAGTACCACCGGTGCCTTGACCTCCAGTAGGAGAAACGCCACCGCCTCCACCGCCTCCACCGCCTCCACCAGAAGAAGAAACGTCACCGGTGCCTTGATCTCCAGTAGGAGTTCCACTGCTTCCTCCAGAACCAGAACTGCCTCCACTGCCGCCACCAGAATCACCTCCAGTAGGAGTACCACCAGAACCACCAGCAGGTCCACCACCAGAAGCACCAGACTCGAGATTCTCACTTGAATTCGTATTATTCTGTGTACCACCAGTAGAAGTTCCACCGACACCAGGAGAAGCACCAGCAGGTCCACCAACAGCAGAACCGCCTCCACCGCCACCAGAAGGAACGCCACCGCCTCCACCAGGAGCAGCAGAAGGACCAGAAGAAACGCTGCCGGCGCCTTGACCGCCAGCAGCAGTTCCACTGCCTCCACCGCCTCCAGCACGAGGAGAACCAGTACCAGAAGCCCCTGGAACAGCAGCAGCAGGAACACCATCAGCAGGAGAAGCACCAGCAGAACCATTAGCACCAGCGTCGGAAGTCCCACTTGAATTCGAATCGTTCTGTGTACCACCAGCAGAACCGCCTTTTCCATCCGAGGCTTCGACGGCAGCAATGGGCAGTACTGACCGCAAAGGCACCGTAATCGCCGTTTTATTACATCCGTCAGGCATGTGGGATCCATTCTCACCCAACACTCCCGACGCCATGCAGCCACCCAGTGCGTTGGTGTCAACGTCCCTCGCATAAACACCGCCGGCAACGCACCACAGCACGCAGAGGGCACACACCAGCAGCACACGGCCAGTCATCGTCATCGCCATCACTCCTGTCACTTGCGTGTAGCCTTCAGCACAAACTAACTCCCCGTCAACGCAAAAAGCAAAAGGAGAGAAAAGTCACGCAACCACGCACCGTCCCATCCAGCAATGAGAGTCACACACCACAACAACATTTGGGTGGGCGCGGCTCAACAACAATCAAAAAACAAAAGAGGGCGCTCCTCGCCCGTGCACCGTTCCTCACACTCCCACAGTCACCACTACTGTTATTCCCTCTCTCCTCAGTCCCTCACAGGCACGACACGCTCACTCCAACACGCGCCCCTCACAGCACAGGCAGTCCGTCATGCGCTCCCGCTGCGCCGCAACGTCGTGCCGCCTTCCACAATCATGAGCGCAAAGCCCAACGCGTACTGGCGCACGTGCTCCATGCGCCGCAACCACACACCAGTCAGGTTGGCCGTCATGCACTGCATCTCGTTGTCGTCCTTCTGCTTGGAGCAGACCCTCACACCCTCTCGTTCCACGGCCTGGGAACTGCGAGAGGCTGCCGAGTGGTGCCACGTGTCTGAAGATCCAAATGTACGGAAACAACGGCCACCCTCACTCCCGCACACATCTCCACTCCCTTCACTGTCCCGCACACAAGGGCGGTGTCATGGAGAGGAGAAGCACAACGCACATACGAAGGCAGCAAATAGCAGCGCCATCGGCGTCGCACCGCAGGATAGAGCCATGCGCACAGCACAGACACGGCGGCAAAGAGAGGGACGGGCACATACAAGTAAACACCGCAGTCCTTCACTTCTCGCTTCCCCGGCGGGTTGGCATTGCGTCCCACACCCACAGTGAGGCACGGCGCACACAGTCCGCTCCCTCCGAGCGCACTCAGCAGGCCGCCGCCCAGTCACCCTCCTGCCATCGCAATGGGGAACACAAACAATCGTCGTAGCGGAACATCAGTGCCTCTAGCGGAAAAAAGGAAAGAAAAGGAACGAGGGCATGTCAACTGCAAAGTCAGCAGAGGAACAGTCAACGGGACACGGAGACACACAGTGACAGCAGATACGGCAACTACAGAAACAAGCCGCAGGGATTTAAAAAAAGAAAAGGGTGGGAGTCCGGGATAACTCCAAAAAATAAAACGAAAAATTGATGCGGCAGGACTTTTATTTCATGTGCCACGCAGCACGAAGCGACCGTGTTTATATACACATTGCCCGCACCAAGAAAAGAAAAAGAAAAATTAAAATAAATAAAAGAGATTGCACTCTTCCACCAGCCCACACAACATCCCTCACATTTCATGCGGCATCCGGCCTGCTCTTCCTAACCTCGTTTCGTGCAGTCCGTGGGACGCGCAGCCGCAGGGCCGGCACCGCGTGTGGGCAAAAACAAAAGCAAACAAGAGCGGGAAACACGTCACTCATTACAGTGTGCAGCAGCCGAACATTACGCAAAGAAACAACAGTACTTACTGCTCCAGCTGAACTGCATTAAAAAGACATTTAAAAGTAAAAACATTAAAGAAATAAAAGATAAGTGAAAAAGGGTGGGCAGTGCAGCACGTATTCTCCGTGAGGCGTCGCAGATCCGTACTCCGTGGCTCAGAAAGCTGCCACCACCCAAATACAATCCCAGTAGAAGCAGCAACACACAAGACACGCACACACGCACCGGTGTTGTTAGCGCCTAAATCACGCAGTGTCAATTCCACGTCGTTGGGAGAGGCGAGGCGGTCGTCGGGACTCACGCCGCTCCACACTCTGCGAGGTGACTATTTGTAATGGGAATTCGTGTCCAGGGCGTGGTGCTCATTCATTTCTCTTCGGTAATATTCCCAGCAATGTGCTCCCTGACGCTGTCAAATACTCGAATCTTCTCGGGTGGTGTCGGAGCCGCTTCACTCGTCGGAGCGGGGGCCCTGTCCTTGGGTGCACGCATCGCAGTGGAGTTCAGTGGGCGGCTGTACAGAAAGACGTCATTCACCGTCACAGGGGATTAGTGCCCACAGCACGCGCCAAAGCAAAACCTCAGGACCTCAGGTAGCTTCTGACCTGTTAACGGCACCTCTTCCTATTCCGCCAGCAACTGACCATCAACGTCCACAGAGGCCTTGTTGCCTTGCAGCATAAGTGCCACTCGATTTTCTTCCTTTGGCACCCAAGTGCTCCTCCGTGTTGTTGTCGTCCCTTCGAACGCCGTCTGCCGCTTCTTATTTTGGCTGCACGACAGTCCCATGGTACGATTGGACGCAGTGTCCGCCAGCACCGCAGTCAGTGGAGGAGTGTTCCCACTCGGGGCCTATTCGATGGTCACCGATGCCACAAGTGTGAAGTGGTGGCTCAAGAATACATGACGCACTTCATCATCCCGAGTGTTCACGGGCCATATTGCCCTGGACTCAAGTCCCGTGAATCGGAACCCATCGTTGTCCTTCACTGCATCCGTCACCGTCGCATGCAGGCAACGGTACTCGTCGTTCCACGTGCCATCACTGGCCGCATCGGACAAAACTGCCACCAGACCCGCCGTGGGTATTGACACGCTGGAGAAGAAGGCGTCCTTTTGCACCCCAGCACTGAGGACAGACTTGATTGCACTCACTTACTCCGTCAGGCGGGAAAGTGAAATGGCACGGCCCTCACCGTTGCCCCTCCGTCGTAAAAGATGCAAATCCCCGTCCGAGTGCAGCAGGGTGCTGGCGAGCTCCCAATTCACAGCACTGTCCATGGCAACCGGTCCAACATAAAACGAGCGGTTGTTAGCCGTGACCCAAACGTAAAGCGGATTGGCCCTATTCTCCACCGAGGCGTACCCTCTCTGAGTGCACAGCATGACCTTCCTTCCCTCAATGGTCGCGGTGATGAGGGCATCCACACGCAGGCTTTCTTTCTGAGAGTCTCCCGATCCTGAGTTGACCCACACGCCTAAAAGGTTCCCGATGGCCTCCGTCCACGTTGTCCCCATGTCACGCGACTCGTACACCCTCTGGCCATTCTCGCAGTCAACAATCATGGGAAGTGATCCCTCCCACTCGCTGACGCGGGGTTAAGGCATTCCGCAGGGGACATGCCCTCAGTGAGCGCCCAGCTGCTGCCGTTGTCCGTCGAGTAAATGGTCATGGAGCAAACGTATTCTGCCTCATTCCTCGCCATCAGAGAAAACAGGAAGGTGCCATCCTCCATCACAACACCTGAGCCACCGAAAGCAATGAACTCCGTCCGTTCACCTTCGTGAGAAGCAGAAGAGATCAGTTTCGAGAGTGTTTGGGGCCGCCCCATTCGATCCGTCCACTCCGCTTGCCACCCGTGGGATTCGTGACATCGCCCACAACCAGTTGCAGCTCCAAGCCGCCCTCTCTCCAACACCCACCTTCGTAGGACACATCCGAGCCTCCCGCAAGAAGAAACACTCCGTGGCCCTTCGTGACTGTTGTGGAGTGGTGCACAACACCCAGACCCTCCTTTCCCTCCGCTGCACCAAGCACAGTTTGTGCCCTCCGTGTATCTTTTATTGACCTCACCAACAAGAGTGGAACAATTCTACGCAGGGTCAATGTACCCCGCAACAAAATCGGAAGAAAAGGGCTTAGTTAATTGACCACCTTGACATTCGGCATCCAAATGTGACCCTCGGCAAAAGCAGCCACCACTCCACCAGCACTGACGAGAAAGGGTGAAGCAAACGAATCCCTCGTCGTACCCGGAACAACCTCATCCCTCGGCTGCAACACCTTCGTCTGTGGAAAAAATAGATCGACCCTCTCCGGCTCCTGAACACTTCTTAAATCATTCTTGCCATCATTCTCCTTTGCAGGCGTGGCTCCACAAGTACCGCAGCGCAACGTCACAAAAAGGAGGAGGAGCAGCACCGCGGAAGCAAACACACGCCGGGACATGTTGGGCCTCTGCGGCTCACTCTCTCCTCCTTCCCTCCTCCTTCCGCTGGATCCGGTCACGCGGCAACGGTTGTGTGTGCGGGGTGCCATGACAGCCGCAACACGTGAGAGCATATAAATATGTGTGTGTGTGCGGTGTGTGTGTTGATCCTTTCAGTGCCTTCGAACTTCACAGTATCGATTAGCGTTTGTTTTCCTTCCCAGTTTGAGTGTGTTTGCGAGCAGGAAATCAAATTAAAATTTAAAAAGCACCAAAACAGAGCGTGGCAGAAGAAAGGGTGGCGCCGCCATCCACAGTGTAACACACCAGCGTCGTCGTAACCGCTACAGTAATTACTCTCCCCGTCAACAACGGCTCAAGCACTGTGAGGCCGCAGGCAGAAGCAGAGACACTGACGTTTGCGCACGGGCCAATACACCCTCCGGCAAACGGCACCAACCAACAGACAGACAGCAGAAAGTAAGTGCAAGAAAAATCCCAAGTGCTGCGGGATCCTTGCAAGCAGCGCTCCCTCACCGCAGGGCCTCTATTAAAGCGTTCCTCGCCGCAACATCCCCGCAACCCGCTCGGCGTGTCGGTGGATGTTCCCGTTCACCGGAACAAAAACAGCGGGATGCTCCGGCAGGGATCGAAGACACACAGAGCGCACCGTCGACGCGACCAACGGGCGCAGGCTCTCGTGAAGTGAGATCCCACAACCGTGATCCCTCCATTGACTCTCCTGGACGTGAAGGAGGCATGAAATGTCCTCTTCTCTACAGTAGTCCCGAAACGCAAAAAGTACCGCAGGACATCCCGCGCAGCCACGGCCTCCTCAGCAGCCCGACAGTCCACGCCGTCGCACCGCTCCTCAAGAGGTCGCCAGGCCCGGCAGGGCAAGCAAAAGGAGAGCAGCAATTCGGTCAGGGCGTTCAGCAAAATAAGGCACAGCAGTCGGGTAGGCGCGGCCCATCCACGTCCTCCCCCTCAACCGACCCACCACACAGTCGGATCACACACCCAAAAAGAGCAGTGGCGCCCAAAAAAATAACACGGACACTAACGCCTCGTGCTCTCCTCAATGTAGTTTCACGGCACATCCGAGGCATCACAAGAAGAGACAAATACTTACATTCCGTCGGCATAAGCACGGGAATAAAGCGCGGATTCCGCCCCGTGAACTCCCATCCAAATAGTCTCGGCCACAGAGTGTCTGTCGCCGACCCTCAGGAAGGGCTGATGCATCGACTGCCGCTGAACGATGCCTCAGCGATGCAACAAAAAGAGCCACTGTCTCTCGAGGTTAGTCACCAGCCTTTCCTCCCATTGAAAGGAAAAAAGCAAAGTGACGGTGTGGGCGTGTCTAGCTGACAGAAATGGAGGAATTGACTCCAGCAGCAGAACAAATTGAACTGATCCTCCCCCCAAAACCTTCAAAGACACCGGTCGGTCAGCTGCCGAGGTTGACGGCGCGGAGGACAACACCTTGAATGCATGGAGCACTGCAGCGGCCTGAATATATTCTGCAATATCCGCGGTCAGTCAATGAACGCACAACAAAGAGACAGCAAGTCCAAAGGGGCGTGTGAGCCCGTCAACAATCACCCGCGCCGGAGGATCGCCACTCCCACCCTCTGGGGGCACCTCAATGACGCTAAATATTTCCACCGCATGGCATAAAGCAGTGCCTTGCAGCACCCCATGCAGTGCAGCAATAGAAAACCATCTCAAACACGGTGTGCGACAAAGATACCAAAGGAAGGTGCAGCAAATGCCCTCCGCATCTCAGCAGCTCCAAACATCCAGTAAAAGGCAGAAGCGTCATACAGTACCCACGGACTCACCGAATATGGCGTCAAAAGGCAGCGAGATGTCAGACGCCGAAGGACCCGCATTTCCCCTCCGTGACACCTCCACGGATGAATACAAACGCCGTGCTCTGCGGCCTCTCGACCTCTTCGAGGCAACTTTGCGGCCACATGGCGATGGCCCAACGTGGCTGGCAATCAGATCCAGTCGTCGCGGCAAAACAGTACAGAAAGTAGGGTGGTGGGCCCGCACATTCGCCTCGTCGATGCCTGCCTCAGCTGCAAGAGTGAAACTCGTCTTCCCAACAGCCGCCCGAAGCGCGGCTGAAACACCTGCCCTCACACCGGCAACAACATCTGCAAGCGCCTGTAATTCCTCGACACAGCCCGTCAGAAAAAACCAAGGCGGCACTCAATCCCTGCTGCAACACATCCCTCGTAACCATTTGCAAACTCGTTGTCCTGCAGAAACACCCGAACAACATAACAGGAAGACCGTTCATAGCTGGCAAGGGTCAAGAACACGTCGCTTTCATCCTGCTACAGATGATTGTGCCTCCTGCGTAACGCAGCCACAAGTACGCGGTGCGCCAACACCGAAACGGTGGGCATGTCGCCCCACGACCCTCCCCCTCCACAGGGGTCCAAGAAGTGCAACAGACCATCCTCTCACCGAAGAAAAAGCCCAATGGAGCGGGCACTGCAGTGTGCGGACCACACAGAAGAAACTCCCTCAGAGAACGAATGCTCTTGAATGCCCTTCAGAAGGGGCCAGCGGGTTGGCCGTGAAGCCAACAGACACCGGAGAGCCACCTGCTCTGCACGCATCCAATGGCGCAATCGAGCGCGCAGTGTTGCAGGGCACATCAAAAATCCCATTCTCGTCTCCGTCTGTGCGGGCATGACAGTCCTGCCATCATCCCTCGTCCTCACAAACTATTCCACAGGGTCCTTTGACCAAATACCGCCACACTGCAATATGCCACCGGATAAGTGATCCCCATACCGCACACAATAATGAAATGTTCCTCACGTCGAGGACCGTAGTGAAAACGAGCACAACGATGAGCAACACGAGGGTTGTCGGTGCTCGAATTCATCACAACACTCTACCCCCCGTTGGTTCAGGCCTCTGCCACACGACGAGGCACAGATAGAGCATCATCTGCACGCAACATAGTGAAATCCGCAAGAACGTTGTCAGAGTCATACAGGACGCAACAACCACCAGCACGGTCAGCAGCCGTTGTGGGCATATTCTGCAAAACATGGTCCACGCCCACTGGAAATTCCTTGTCCAGCTGCAAAAACAATTTATTGTTGGGCCAAGCA
Source organism: Trypanosoma cruzi (assembly GCF_000209065.1). Taxonomy (NCBI): domain Eukaryota; phylum Euglenozoa; class Kinetoplastea; order Trypanosomatida; family Trypanosomatidae; genus Trypanosoma; species Trypanosoma cruzi. The sequence goes on from NW_001849537.1 coordinate 191,791, forward strand.
ACGTGGGACCAAAAACGACGGCACCAGTCGATATTCGGCCGTGGAATCGCCAGTGAGAGCCATTGATTGGAATAAACACCAAAGCCACCAACGGCCAACAAGAGTTGCAACAAGGCATTCGTACTTCAATCAAAGAACGGATTCGTCTCCTCCATGAAGAAGAAAGAACAATATTTTCCTCCTTACAGAGCCTTCCAGCAATGAAACACCACCATGCAATCCGCCCTTATCGGCACTACTCAGGAGCACAAGAACTGTGCAACGCGTAGAGGGCGCTGCAATCAAGCAAATTAGATGCTACACGGTGGCAAACAGACTCCTCCCAGGCCAAGCATCAACCGGTCGCGAGCAGCATGTCTCTTCATGGGCTCTCCGTTTTGGTTCCAACCGAGACGGAAGGCTTTCGTCGCTCAGCACCAACCCCGCGTTGCGTCGTGTCGTCAAGGAATCAAGTGAGGACGACGGAGCACATCATCGGGGAAATCGCCCTCATTTGTGGGAAACGGCATCGCACACGCCGGAAACAGGTGCGCATGATGTCCCTCCACGTTGGCTGCGCAGACTGTCAGCTGAAGGAAAATTCGGTGAAACGGAAGTCAGCGCACTCACCTCCACCCCAGGCAGTTTAATCAGGACGATCAACGCACCATGCTGGAGGCTCCACACTTGTTGAGGGATATCGTGACGCTCTGACGCGTCCACGTGCATGTCCACACAATGTCCTACTTCCTTTTCCCCCGCCACACACGCCCGCACCGTCTCTTAAGCCACATCCAGGAGGGATCGGATGGCGAGTGGCACCTGGTCAGCCAGCAGCGTTCCAGTCCTTAAGGCTCCGAATACCGAAGCCCCAAAATCAATGGCCATCAATCAATGATGTCGCTGACACAATGCCTCCTCTGGCCAACGCCACACACTTGTTCCGGAGTACGTGTTATCCCATGCCTCGCTGACGCCGCCCTCAGCATCCTCTGCGGGTACACCGTGCATTCACTCCCAAAATGCGGGTGTGGAGTGCACCTCAATAATAACTGCACAATGGGCCTGCAAAGTGCTCGCTAAAAGTTGTCATTGTGTTGGGTGGCAGGGCAACGCAATCACACCTCGCGGCTCCTCAGGAGAACAAACAAGATAGCAACAATCATTCAACTGAGATGGGCTTCGCAAGCCCCTTGCGACTTTTGTCCGATGGGGTGCTTCAGTGCATATGAAACCTTGACCGCGGGACGGAATGCCTATGCGCTCTAAAAACGTAAGCATGAACTCACGGGAGAAGAATACATAACATAACGGAGGCAAAATGCCACAAATAAAAAAACGATGGAAAAAATGTATGAAGCAATATAGATATGAAAATAAGCAACGATCAATGAATAGGCATAACGATATGGGTATGACTACAAAAGCGATAATTTATTTACTGATGATGTGTATAGATGTGCATATCTCCCTTCCTTCCCCTAAAATTCGACAGATTGCTTGGTTTCTTGGTTTATTGAATTGCTATTCTATTGACTGTGTTTGTACATACAGATAGGTATATAGTTGTCGATACTAATATCTATTCAGCGCTGTTTATATATATTGTTACTATTCCTCGTGCCTTCTCAAGTAAATACAAAGACCCACACGCCAGCCACCATCGCAGAGCACGTCGGCCCAATGATTAAAGATGTGAAAGAGAGCCCGGCACCCAAAGTGGGAGCCGGACAGCGGAGTAAATGCAGACCTGCCTCTCCGCACAGTTCCAGTCGGCCGGTATTCACAATGTCCGGCAGATGCCCATGGCGTGCCGTGCGGTAGCGGGTCAGTCAGGCATTGCTGTGGCACGGAAACCCGCACGCTAAACGGCAAAACCAAACTGGTGGTGGTCGCAGCGGGATGTCGTCGCCGAGCGAAGTGCGCCTTCTCGGCGGCCTGAGTCCTCTGACGCCGGGAAATCGGCAACAGCGTGACGCTAATCAATGCATGTGTGCGTGCCATTTTAGGCACACACGCTGCACTGTTTCTCGGTGGCATTCTCCTCCTGCGCGGAGGCGGGGTTCTGCGTTGGTTTGATGCTCTTCATGCGAATGTTCGAGCTTTGCAGCGCGTGGTTATTCATTCTCCATTTTTAGTGTCACAACTTTCTTTCTGTCGGGTGTTTATGCCGGGTGTGGGTGGTCAATCCCCCGGCATTGCCCGCCTGCCTGCCGCATTAAGGGCACCTATGAAGTGCCACTTTCTTCGGTGCCGACGGTAGCGCTGTGCTGGAGTGTTCGTGTGCCCGTATGCGGGATAGTGGTCCCGCTTTCGCTTGAGCTCCGAATTCACAGTACGTGCATTCGAGCGCGGTGGATGCCGTCAGACCGTCATATTCCTGGCAACGCCTCCTATTTGTCGGGGGAACTCTTGCTTGTGGAAGTGCCAAAGATAAAATACGGTTCCGGCTTGCCTTTCCTACGACACCGTGCAAAAACTGCATGGGAGTGGCTTCGGCATGGGCTCTGCAGTCTGCGGCGGAGGTGCGATCGGCGTGCCGTCTCTCGCTCTCGTCCTCGCTCAAGTGCTGGGCGGTGGTTCCGGTGGGATTTCTGGCGGCTCCGACTCACCGCGAAAGCCAAATTCCCGCAGCGCCTGGGAGCGCGTAACGCCATGGGCATTAGCCATGTGCGTCACGACACTAGTGCGGCAGCTGCAGTGCTTGCCGCACACCGGGCAGTCTGTCGGGCATCGGATCGTGGCGGTGTGGGGTCCAGCAGGAGGAGATGGCTTTTCCGTGCGAAGTTCTTTGCGTGCCTGCTGTGCGGCATCCGCGCCGCGCCAACGGCATGTGCGTGGGATGGCGGGTTGCAGTGGTCGCAGCAGCCATCCGTATTCGTGAGAAACACCGGTGCGGGAGCGGGCCGGTGCAGTCTCCTCCCTGCGAGTGACAGTGGATCCCGTGCGCGTGGGTTCCCAGTCGCCTGCTGCAGTGGAGCGGTGAGCTCCTGGCCTGAGCTGTCGGACACCAATAATACGTCCGGCCAATGCGACGATGCCGGTGCTCCATGCGTCTGTGAGCTGTGCGAGGTCGGACGCCTCCTTGGCTTATGCATCACAAGCTTATTTCCTGGGCACGCCGCAGTGGCCAAGGACAAACCGCATCCGTGTGCGCGCTCCTCAGTGCTGCTGGCAAGAAAAAAGGGTACGCCAACATGTGAGTCGCCAGGTGATCCAGAACCGTCGACGTGTGCTCGCGTGCTTCCACGGTTCGACGAGAAGGTGCAGACACGCACGCTGCCGTGGAAAGAGTCTCGGTGAATATCGTACTCTCCATGCTAATACCACACCCCTCTGTGTCTGCTGTGGTGCATGGACTTTGCAAAGCCGGAGGGAAATATTTCAAAAAGAAGAATTCCTCGTGTA
>NW_001849537.1:195277-254315 GCF_000209065.1 Trypanosoma cruzi
ATCCCGTGTGCGCGCTCTCGGGTGCTGCTGCCAAGAAAAAAAGGGTACGCCAACAATGTGAGTCGCCAGATGATCCAGAACCGTCGACGTGTGCTCGCGTGCTTCCACGGTTCGACGAGAAGGTGCAGACACGCACGCTGCCGTGGAAAGAGTCTCGGTGAATATCGTACTCTCCATGCTAATACCACACCCCTCTGTGTCTGCTGTGGTGCATGGACTTTGCAAAGCCGGAGGGAAATATTTAAAAAAGAAGAATTCCTCGTGTAGGCATCCTCGTACCAGCGTGGCCAATCCGCGACAATATCCCTTGCCTGTGGAATGCGGTGTGCCAAATAAATCAAAGGCCGCGCCGTGAAGGGATGTGCAAATTGCCGGAAGTGGCCGTCACACCTCCTGCACACACAAAACACGCGGGCCGTAGCGGGCAACGAATCCCAATGCCGCAGCATCCAAGGCCCCCATGTTCCACGCGCACACCTGAGGGGTACAGCCATGGCGGCGGTGCGCTCAAGGATTATTGTGGAAGGTGACTGGGATGGCCTGGTCCGTCAATTCCACCGCTAAAGAGACATCGATCCCCCGCTGCACTCGCACACACCGGGGCAGCCCGGAATCACGGCAATGCGTCGCGCCTCAATACATAATCCCGCTCAACGGCGTTCCTGGAAACCTGGAGTACTGCTACTACTCTGTCGCCGCTTTGCTTCTGAGGACTGTAATGTCTCCTGCACGCAAACCCACGGTAAGGCAGAGCTGCAATTCATTACTTCCACTAGGCGGTTCGCTGGATCCCTCCTCCATTGCACAAAATGAGCGCCGAGTTCCTCGCACGCAACTCCACGAAATTACAGTCCGATACAACACAACAGCAGGAGCAACAAGGGCGACAGTACAATCCCCCTCCACACATTCATCGCGGAACGGGAAAAACTCCTGGAAGCACCCGCTCAAAATAGAAACACATCGATAGAAACAACAATCAACAATACCGTCGGTGCGGTTAACGGTGGCTGGCTGTGGGGCGCAGCACATTTGTGGCTCCGTACCCTCCCCCCATCAACCAACACCGCACACCTGTCAGTTCCACGTGTTGCACGTCACAGGAGGGCGTGATCAATTTTGCCTCTCGCACTCGATGCACACTCGAGCAGGCTCTGTGCGTCTGAGCGGGTGTCACCAGCCATGGGCTGCAGCGGCGCTGCGGGTGGTCGGTACGACGACGTAACGGTGGTGCCCGAGGCGTACGACGATGAAGTCCTGTCGTGGGGCTTCTGCGTCTCTTCGTCGCTCTCCTCGTCATCGCGCAGCAGCGCTTCCAGCCCGCCACGCCGCGGCTCGCGCAGCTCCTGCCAGTGGCGGTCCTCCGCGTACCACACAACGACGCCGTACACAGTGACCGCAAGCACCACAGTCGTCAGCAGCAGCGCGATCGCCGCGTACGCCCTCGCACCGCCGTCGCTCGGCGCAAGGTGGTTGGCCGCACTGATCACGCACAGCGCCGCAAGGAGCACAAAGCTCGCAGTGTGCATCACCGTCAGGAAGGCCGAGCGCATCATGTTCGTGAAGGCAACCACGCCCGCGCCCGCAAGCAGCACAGCAGCCATGCAGAAGTACTGGACGTGGCAACCTCCCACGGGCGACTGCACAGCAGCAATCAGGCACACCACGCACAGCACCGACAGCTGGAACACGCACCAGTACACGCGGCTGCCCCTCATGTTCGTCAGCATGCCGCCGTACATCCGCTGCTGCGCCGCGGGGTGCCAATACCCGACGGGGTACAGCAGGCGCTCGTGCAGCGGCTTCCTAGAAAACTGCCAGTACCTCGTGAAGCTCGCGCCCACGTGGCGGGCGATAAAGTAGCACACACCAGCAGGGAACGCCGCACCGTACAGCACGCCGACGACACCGATCACGCGGTGCTGCACGCGGGCGTCGGGCATCGCCAGTGCAAGCACGGAGCCGAAGAAGATGCCGAGATGCATCGCGTGCGCCACAACGTACGTTAGGCTCGGGAAGCGCATCACCGCCCACGCACTCGCCGCGTCCACGCCGCGCCACCGCTGGAAGGCGGCCGTCACACCGCAGTGCACGCACCCGAACGCAGCGGCCAGCAGCGCGTTGCCCACCACCATCCACAGCGGGTCAAGGGCAGCGAACACCGACAGGAAGTACGGCAGCGCAACGGTGCTCGCACGCTCCTGCGCCGAGGCGCATGGCATCCTCGCAAACACGCCGAGCCCCTGAATTTCCAGGATGGAGCCCAGCCCGCCCGTCACCACCACGGCAACAGCCGCCGCACCCGCCGCAACGCCGGTGATCGCCGAGAGGGCGCTGGCAGCGGCGGGCAGCGTGTCAGACCTGATCGTGAAGGACCCAAGCAGCACGCCCTTGCAGCCGCCGGACACCGCCGTAGCGTCGCAGCGAATGACTAGCGTCTCGTCGGCAGCAATGAAGTAACCGCGGTGCACGGGCACAGCCAGCTCCAGGACGGTGGACGGATTCGTCGCGTTGCGCACCCACGTCCCGTTGCTCAGCATCGCTCCCCACGGACCACCAAACCCACTCGGCTGCACCGTCGACACCGGCACAAAGCTCAGGTGCGTGCTGGGCTGCGGGTCGCGTGCCCATCGAAACGGCGGCGGCAGCGCCACCATCAGCCGCGTCGGGACGGCGCTCCCACCGCCGCGAATGTCGTTCTGCGTCAGGCTCCCACCAGCCGCCGTCGTCGTCACGGCAAGCGTCGGGCACGCCACCTCGCTCCACCACAGCGTGCTGCTCACCGACGCCGTCGGGGTCCGCGTGGGCAGCAACGCCACCGTCTCCGTCACCTGCAGTGTCTCCGTCGGCCCGTACCGCAGCGGACTGTAGCGCTCGGTGCTCTGGCTCGGCGTCCATGTTGAAGTCAGGCTGCGCGTCTCCGTCAGCGTCGCCGTGTGGCTCAGCAGCGGCATGCCGGGCGTGCGGTTGCACCCGTCCACGTGCGGCAGGTACACCGGCAGGCAGTCGCGCCCGTACCCGCATTCAGCACAGCGGCAGCCGCACGACCCCGACATCGTCCTCGTCGCAGCACCAAAGCAGTGCACGTCGGCGTCGCACACGCCACACGCCACGGGGCGAAATTCCCCGATGATGCCGGCGGACCTGTAGTCCATCGGCCGCAGCGCCTGCCCGTTGAGCGTCAGGCACCCCACGACGAACTTTCGGCCGGCGCCCCCAAGCGCTACGGTGCCGTCCATCACGACGGGCCCACTGCCGGCGTTCCCGTGGAGCGTCAGCGTGCTCTGCACAAGCTCCGCACTGCGCGGGTACGACGGCACAGACAGAAGCCTGCCGCGGATGCTGTTGCCGCGCACCGACAGCCAAGACCCGGACACAAACGACGCCGACCCCCGCAGCACAAGCAGCGCGCCATCCGTCAGCGCACCGGCGTTGTCGTTCACCACGACGGCGGACGCGTTGGCCTCCACACCGCTGCCAAACACCAACCCATGCGCGGCGTACACCTGGCTCCCCGACACGCGCAGCACAGCGCCTCCCAACGCAACCACGCGCGCACTCGCGCACAACGCATATTCGCCACCGAACACAACCGCGTCCAGCGCGACACCGCCACCGACAAGCTCCAGCACGGCGCCATCCACCACCACCGTCCGCCCATCAGTCATCACCGTCACGAGGGCAACGCCGGACACAACCAGCACGGACCGCACGAGCCGCAGACCCGACAGCACCAGCACCGGTGCGTACGGCGAGGACTGCGAGCCGGGAAGATACACAAGCGGCGTCGGCCTCGCGGTAACCAGCAGGGAGTCCGTCATCGTCAGCACAGACCCCGCGGGAAACGTGCCGCTCAGCACAAGCGCACCGTTCAGCGCCTCCACATCGCACACCGACAGCTCCACCGGCCCGCCCTCGTCGCTCCCCGCCGACACCGCACCGCGCAACGCTCCACCGCCCATCACGTACAGCACAGCTCCGTTCAGCAGCGACACGTTCTGCACAACAATCCGCACGCCGTCCCGCGCCATCCACGGCACGTAGAGCACCGGGCTCACGCCGTCCAGCACAACGTGGCGCAGCGTCACCTCGCTCGCGCCGGCAGGCACAACGAACACCGACCGCACCTTCACGCCCTCGCGGAAGAACACACTCGACGCAGTGCCCACAGCAGGCGGCAGCGCGGGAGCGCCCACAGGCACGCACGCCTCGCCGTGCCCGCCGCTGCCGCACGCGCACACGCAAACACCGTTCCTCATGCTCGCCGACGCCGTCCCGGGCGCGTAGCAGTGTGTGTCCCTGTCGCAGTCGTCGCACCCAGCAACGTCGATGCTCCCAGCGTCGCCAAATCCAGCCGCTGCGTACTCCTCCGCCGTCGACAGGACACGTCCACCAGCGTCGTTGCACGCCACCCTCACATGCGCCCCAGCCGCAAGCGACAGGCTCAGCGACAGCATCCGCGGCAGCAGCGCTCGGTTGCGCACAAAGCTCAGCGTGCTCCCAGCAGCGGTCACGGCGCCAGCGGCGTAGAGCATCTCCCTCGAGACGCCGTCGTGCACGTTGCCCTTCGCCAGCAGCATCGACCCGTCGGCCAGGCTCACCGTCGAATAAAACGCCACCGCGTAGTCCTCCGTCGACAAAAATTCGCTCCGCACAAGCGCCACAGCGGAGCCCGACACGCTCACAGCCCCACGCACAGACACCGCGTGCTTGCACAGCAGGAAGTCGCTGTCAACAAACGCCACCACGGAGCCGCCACTGGCCGCGACACCGCCCTCCACCGACACGCACAGCCCCAGCGCCGTCTGCACCGACAGCCCGTCCACGTACAGCGCACCGCGCGACGACAGCGCCACGCCTCCAACCAACAACACGCCAACAGCGTCGCGGAACACCGCCGCCACGTGCGTGCGCGCAATGGTCAACACGCTCCCCGTCAGATTCACGTTGTGCACCACGAGGCACGCGGAGGCATCGCCAAGGCCGTAGGCGCCGCGGTACGCAACACGCTTCTCCGCAATCAGCACCGAGTCCACCACAGTGACGCGCGAGCCAGGCGGAAATCGGTTCGCCACCAGCACGCCGCCGCCGGAGCGCGACTCAAGCCCGCTGATCAACACATCGGCGCGCTCGCCAGCAGGCGGGTCGGACCGCCACCCAACAACGTACAGGCTCGCTCCGTCCACAAACGTGCAGTTCGCCAGCGTCACGTTGCGCACGCTCCCTGACATCGACTCCACGTCCACCAAGACGTCCGCCGCAAAGGTCACACCAACGTAGCACGCCACCGACGTCCCGAAACCGGCACTCAGCTTCACACCCACACGCACGTCCCGCACGCACAAGTCGGCGCCGTCAGTGCTCGGCGGCTCGGGGACAGCAACGGGCAGGCATGCATCGCCGTAGCCGCCCTCAGCGCACGTGCAGGCGCAGCCATCACTCGAGGCCGTCGTCGTGTACGCAGGGAAGCACGACGCCACGAGAGCGCATGGATCGCCGCAGGTCAGGATGGTGGCTTTGTACACAGAAGGGATGGCGTATTTCACTCTCTCCTTGTCGTTCACGGTGTTGCACGCGGCCACAATCGCTCCGTTTGTGAGATCGCGAGGCACCGTGGATATCCGCAGAACTGTCGGCGTGCCCGTGCTGGACATGAATCGGTTGCCGGACACAGACACCGCGGAGTCGCGGAGATTCACCGTGGGGTTCAGAAAGAGGAAAGCATCCGATGGGGATTCACGGCAGAGATTGCCGCTCAGCTGCAGCCAGGAGTTGTAGTAGATGTAGGAAGAGTAGCTTGAAAAAAATACAGCCGAGCTTCTCTGCATGTCGTTGCCCTGAAACACAACCGCTGACTGGGACTCCACACGCAACGCCAAAATTAATAACAAAAAGTACTTCACCGGCCTCGTCACAACGTTGCCTCGGATCACCACAGCAGAGTTGTTCAGCACCTTCAGCGATGAAAATTGGCCAGACCCTTCAATATTTATCAGCGTACTGTCACCGCCGCCCATATGAAACGTGTTGCCCAGCACCGCAAGCACGGAGTGCCACGACACCCTCAGCGCAGATCCAACAAATTTTACGACACTTGACGATGTCGTCACGCTCTGAAACACATTGCCACTCAGCACCACCGCGGAGTCGTTGCTGATCGCCAGTCCATTCATCACAACACACGACGGCCTCCTAAGGTCCAAACCCAACCAATGGAACAGCCTCGTGACCGTAAAACTGTTCCCGCTGATCGTGATGTTTGTGTGCGGTGGAAACACACCCTCCGGACTGAGCAGCGCGTCAATAAATCTGTTGCCGGTGACGACGATGTTCAGCGACCCCACAGCGGCGTGCACGTTGCCCAACAGCAACAGCACGGCGCCGTCCCTCCACGTGCATCCATCGAACGTGACATTCGCCACGTCGCCCGTCATCCCCCCAACCAGCACCGTCAGGCTCATGCCGCCCCCGCTGAACGTCACGTTGCGGTAGCACAGCCACGACAGGCCGCCGCCCACCGCCTGCGCCACCTCGGGGTACACCATGTCGCTGATGCACTCACCAACCGGCGGTGGCGGCGGCGATGACGGTGGTGGCGGTGGCGGTGGGCCAGCAGGCACAGGCGCTGGGACGCACACATCGCCGTGCCCTCCAGCAGCGCACCGGCACCTGCAGTCAATGACCGCCGTCGTCAGAGGAGCAAAGCAGTCGCCGTCCTTCGTGCACTCACCGCACGCGGTAACCGTCGTCACGTTGGTGATGCCGCTCAGCTCCAGTTCAGCCGCCGTCATCACCTCCCGTCCCGCGACCGTCAGGCACCCAGCAACGAACCGGTAGCCGGCGTCAGCCCGAGATAAAAGGGACACCGACAACCCCGTCGAGCCCATCTTGCAGCCTGTCAGCGTCACCACACTGCTGCCGTCAATGCTCACAAAAGCGGAGCTACTGTCGTAGAACATCGCACCCACCTCCACGTCGTTGTCGCGCCAATCCAGCCAGCTTGACCGCTGAACAGTCCAAATGTCATCGTTAAAGATGGCGTAGCGCACGGAGCCGCTGTTCCCCACCACGCGCACCACGCTGTGATCCGACACGTTGAATCTGTTGTGTTGATACAGCAGGCTTACCCCGGAGACCATCGTATTGTTGAGCAGCGCAATAACGGAGTGGTCACTCACACTGAGCCCGTACAAGTAGAACATATGTGTGTATCCATCAAAGCTGCAGTACCGCGCGTACAGCGAGCTGCCACCCACCAGCGTCAGCGTTCCTGTCGAGTACACAACGAACGCATCACGCTTCGTCGCATGCGCCCTGACGTTGCTGACCAACAGCGAGGACGCACTCAGCACGGCGTCCTTCAGCATCACGACGCTCAACGTGTTCATCCTAGTGTCCGGCAGTTCGGACGAGGAGAACTGCGCCGCGTCAACCTCCGTGACGGCGATGTCGCAGTGCTGCGGGAGGGCACGTATAAAAGCAACGGTGGAGGAACGCATCACCGTCCGGCTCACGCGGATCAGGACGCCAGATGACTCAACCGCCGCCGCACCCCCAACAAACTGCAGCGCGGCACCACTACGAAATGTGCACCCAGTGAGCGTGATGTTGATGGGAAGATGCAGCGGCATGCTGTTGAGGAAAAACGCGAGCGCAGCACCCACGCCGCTGAATATCACACCCACGTAGCAGTGGTGCGTCTTCCACATGTTCAGCGCGAGGTCCGTCAGCGTCTGGTCCACCACGCAGCTCGTGTCGCCGTCGACGGCTCTCTCCGCTGCGGGCGGCACAACCGTGTCGGGCACCTCGAAGGGAAGACACGACGCGCCATGCCATCCGTCCTTGCAGCTGCACGAGCACGAGCCGCGGTCCACCGACTCCGTCCCGGGCATGTAGCACGCCGCGTCGTCGTTGCATGTGCCGCACCTGAACACCTCCACCTCCTCCGGAAACACACCGTCGTACGACACCTCCTCATCGCCCTGCAGGTTGCACCCAACCACAAACCTTGCGGGTAGCTCAACAATCGTGTCTGGCGGAGAAAGATCAGCGAAGGGATAACTATCGTCCACCTGACGGTTGTGTGCAAGCGCCACGGTGGTGCCGCTGCCCGACAGCTGAATTTTGTACTGGGGATACGGAATAGTTAATACTGAGGCTTCACCCACGCTGTTGCCCTCCACACGCCACTGCGCACCTCCCTCGAGGGTCACCGAGCCAGACAAATGCAACAGCGCGGAATCAAAAACTTCACTCCCGCCAAAGGTGCAGTCCGCCACTCGCAGCAGCCCCGCGGAGCTCACGGTAGTATCCCCCCAAAAAATAACGCCATTGACCGAGCTCATCGTGTTGTTCTCCACGTCAAAGTAGCCGCCGTTCTTCACATCAACACCATTAACGCAAACAGATGATTCCACACTGTCGTCGTCCTTCTTTGTGCTCAGCGTATTTCCCTTCACAATGATCCCGCCACCATCAACAACAACACCATTGATGAAATAGACTGCGTACCTATTCGCCTCAATGTAGTTGTCGAGTAGCAGCAGCGCCATATTCGCACTGAGAGTAAACTTCACAAAGGAAATGGCGTGGCTCGACGTCGTCACAAGCGTACTGCCCACCACCAGTATCTGGGAGCCCGCGCCAAAATCACCTCTAAAATCCAATGCACCAAAATCCAGTATCGAGGAAGTCACGCTCACGTGCACACGCACACCACTCCCCCTGATCAACAGGCCCATGAGGACGCACTGCAGCAGCGTGATGTTGAGTGTCTGCTGTGGCGCGTCAAAATACGACAGGTCAAGCACAATCGCGGCGGTGAAGGTCACGTTGACAAAGCACAGACCACGCACACCGGGATCAGGATAGTCCACGGAGCTGATGCTGCCACCGTGCACGCAGCGGACCTCCTTGTCCTTCGCATCGGGGAGCGGGAGCGGCCCAAGGCCGTTCGGAACCGCAGCTGGCAGACAAGTGTCGCCGTAGCCGCCAGCAGCGCACTCACACTCACAGCCGCGGATGCTGCTCGTCCTCGCTGCGAAGCACACGGCGTCCACCGTGCACGCACCACAGTCCAGCACCGTCACGGGTGCTCCAATATTGAGGTCGTCTTGGTAATTCGTCACAGGAGAGCCCCTTGCCTCGTTGCACATACCGTAGATGGTCGGGCGCGTGTCGGATGGTGGTGACCAGTTGTTTGTCATATTTGCGATGGTCGACGAGTACGAGCCATAGGTGAGGTTGTTGTCAAGTATCGACCACACACTCCGATCGCGGAACACCATGCCGTGGTGGGCGGCCACGTACACAACGTAGGCGGTGCGGAACTCGTTGTTGCGGTGCACCAGCCAGCTGCCGTCAGTCACGGTCAGCGTGGCTGCCATCAGCATGGCGAAGCCGAGACGGAAAGTGCTGGACACAATCTGCAGCACGCTGCCGCCAGCCACCGCAACGTCCTTGAACACACACGCGGCTTTGCCATATTCGGTGCTCGGTAAAATCCACGAGCTGTTCTGTATGGAGAACACGGAGCCGCCGCTGACACGCAGGTCCGACGCAAGAGCGTACATCACGTGTGTCCGCGACCTAATAACGCAGTTGTCCATGTAGAAGACGCTGGACAGGTTCACGCCGAGGCTGCGCTCCACGAGGATCGCAGCGCACGAGCCCCCGCCACACACCAGCGTCGACCGCGTCATGACAAAACACGTCGACAGAAGCCGGACGCCGTCCAGAACAAGCGCGGGGCCGTACCGGGATCCCTCACGGCCACGGGTCGTCGGCACGTACTGCGACCCGCCAACCGTCGCGCGCAGCGCTGAGTTCGCCAGCAGCACACTCGAGTGCAGCGGCATCGCGCCATGCAGCACAATCGTGCCCTCCACCGACGTCACATTCGTCATGTTGACGAAAGCGTGCGGCATCAGGCGCGCCGTGCTCTCGCTGAGGCCGCCAATCCGCAGCTGCGCGCCGCCCGCAAGCACGCAGCGGCGCAGCGTCACGTTCAGCGCGTCAGCGAACGCGTCCATCGAGCGCAGGTCCACCGCCACAGTGATCGGTCCGCTGAACACCACCGAGTCGAAGCACGCCGTCGCCCGCCCGCCGCCAGCCGTCACCGACTCCGTCAGCGTCACGCCACTCACGCAGCCCTGCGCACCGCCACCACTGCCGCCACCACTGGCCCTCGCAGACGGCACGTCGAACGGCAGGCACGCCTCGCCCACGCCGCCGGCACGGCAGCCGCACACGCAGTCGGAGAACGACGCCGTCAGCGCATCAAAGCACGCCAGCGCAGCCGCACAGCCGTCGCACGGCACCACGCTCACGGAGGGCAGGCCGGCCAAGCGGTAGTCGCCGCTGCTCTGCAGCACCCGGCCGCCGGCACGGTTGCACTGCACCGACACGACGCCGCTCGTGATCGTCGGCCCGGAGACAAGCGTCGCGCCAGTGGCAGCGCAGCGTGCAATCGACACGGTGCCGCCGCTCAGCGTCACACCCGACAGCAACGCCACAGACGACGCCTCGCCCACCGCCCACACGTCGCGCAGGTCCAGCCACCCGCCGCCATCGATCGTCCCACCGTCGCAGCGCACCAGCGACGACGCAACAGACCCCTCGACGCCCACAAAGCGCAGCACCGAGTCGGACACCGCGAGGCGCTCTCCAAGCACAATGCCGCTGCCGCTGCTCACAACCGACACATTCGTCACGGAGAACACCGAGTGGCTCCGCAGACTGAGACGCGACGAGGACGCCACACGCATCGCGGACGCGGTCAGACCGCCCGACGCCTCCAGCGACACGCCGTCAAGCACCACCGCGCTCGACAGCAGGTCCACGCCGCCGCCAACGTACACCGCAGACCCGCCCGCCTGCAAAGACCTCAGCACAGTGTTGCTCACACGCAGCTGCGACTGCAACAGCGACGTCGCGTGCAGCACAAGCGGCGACGCCACCGCGTCCGTCAGCCCGCTCAGCTGGGAGTAGCGCATCGGCCCCGGCGTCACAATCGTCGAGTCACGGACCGTCACGTTCGTGTGTGCCGGCAGGTTGTGCACAAACACAAGCGAGCAGTAGCTCCCGGACAGCCCGCTCACGCTCACCTCCAGGCTCCGGTCACTCACCGGCTCGCCGCTGTAGCCCCGCACGTAGATCTGCGCACCGCCGTCGCACACGCAGTTCCTCAATTCGATGCGCAGCGCACCGGGAAGCATCGCCGGCACGTCGAACACCACAGCCACGCCGTTCGTGACGTACACGCCGTCCATCAGCACCGTGTCCACGGCGCGGCCAACCGTGATGGCTCTGTCCACCGTACCGCCCCGCAGTCGCAACACCACCGCATGCACCGCGGGCATACACGCCGCAGCAGCCAGCGCCAACGCCACAAGCAGCGCCGCACGCACAGCCGCAATGGCCCTGCGCCGCACACGTTGCCGGCTGCGCGGACACGCACCCACAGCAGACTGCATCCACCGACTCAGACACGTATCAGCAGGGCTCTCGTGACGTGTCGCTCTCGCCCCGTCGACCATTCCTCCTGTCTATCAAATCCTTTCCTACAGATGGCGAATCCAGTGACACGATTCCGCCAGATCGATATCCCAGTACCACCAATCCTAATACTGCAATTAATCCTTAACACCTTGAAACGATAGTTGTGCTGGCAAAGCCAAAGTATCTCTAACTGCACGCTCAAAAAAAAAAAGAATAAAAGACAGCAGCAACAACAGTAACCAAATACAGTGACACGCAGAGGCATCCGGTCATACACAATCCCCACCACAGTACAGCCGCCGAAGCAAAGCCGCGCAGACGCAATAAAGTCAGTGACACCATTGCCCTCCCACCACCCACACAACCCCATACAGCCACCGCGCGTCGTGGCGTGGATACAGACTGGCGTCGGTGGTGTGCCAGCAGTGCTGACAGGCGGCGGTGGACCAGTCCTTCGCTCTCCCCTAGCAGGACAGAGAGCAGCGGGATTGGCCAACAACTCTCTCCGTGCGGCATGTGTCCTTCCCGTGTTCGCAGATGGGAGTGGTGTCCCCGTTTCGCAGGAACTTCGCAGACTGCCGTCAGCGAGGGAGGTATTGATCATCGTTCTGTGCGAGGAGCGGGCAGCGGGTGCAAGATGGCACAGAAACACATTCAGTGCGCCGCCGCGGCCAGGGGCCAAGCAAGGCAAACAGTGGCGGATGGTGAAGTCAAGCGCATACGGCGTGAAGGACCCATCCATATCACAGCCACCAGGGGACACGCAAGCACAAGGTGTGCAGACAGCACTGGGGATCGCAGCACGTGCGACGCGGACAGTGTGATGGACAAGCAAATTTTCCTGCTGCCAAGACAGAGCACAAACGCGGTCCCAACAGTACCGCAGCACGGCCGATCCCAGAGGGCAGGGACGTGGTGCCTCCATGCCTCGCGGCATCAGAGGCGTGGGATCGAGAGGGCACCAAGCTCCTTCGCACGGACCACAAGCAGCATGGAGAAGTTACGGCAGAGGGCATGATTGCGGTACTCCCGTTTGCGGAGCACTTCAGCTGGAGGCAGGCTGCCTCCCGGTGAGGCTGTGTGCGCGTCCCATGCTGCCGCTGCAACACACTCGGCCTGCTCCGCTCTGACCGTCCAGGTTCATCAGTGGCTGTCACGGCTGCCGCGCGGGATGGTGCGCCTTGCCGCTCGCACGGTGCATATCCAACCGTGTGGTCACAGTGGCCAGAGGCGTTGCACACACCGAGGTGGAAGCATTCCAGTCGGCTTCACGCAGAACAGCGACGGCATTTTTCCGTCGCGGCAGCCTGCCTGCCGGTCGCGGGAGGCTGTCCTCCGTTGCTGCAGTATAAAATGAAAGATGGTGGTCCGAGTCCATGCAAAGGGGTGGATGTCCAGTGGGAGACACGCAGTACGCGTTGCGCAGTCACGTCGGGAAACGAGACGCTGCGGCCGCTGATCCGCGCTGGCTGTGCCGGGTCGTCGGACAGCTCACACTCCATGCCGCTTGAGGTGGCGGCGAGGTTCTCTCCTGCCGTCGTTGATCGTGAGCGACCGTCCCGCAGCTCATGGTGCGAATTCAGGTAGCCCGCAATAGGCGCTGCAGGACCAAGACGACAAATGGCGCCCGCAAACTGGGCAGCGTGAGCGATTTCCAGAAAAAGGCCGCAGAGGTTCACCACGTACATGCTGGGTCAGGCCGGTGGGCACACGCGGAAGGCAGTGTTCTCCAGAAAGTTGGTGCCACGAGCGGCAGGCACTCGCACAGCAAGGTGTGGCGCACCAAGAGGGCCACGCCACCGGCACGCCCACTGCAGGTCTGTTGGAAGACACCGCAGCCAACGCGCCGCGTCGCTGGGGCGCCCTGGTGCCTGCAATCCTGCAGAAAAGCGGTGTCAGGTCGGTGCTGCGCCAGTCGAGCAGCAAGGGCAATCCTGAAGGGCGAAGGGCTGGAAGTTCCGGGCCGCCAGATAACTACGAGGCCATCCTCATCGGGGCTGCGGCTCCTGCGGACACCACCGCAACGGTTGATGCCGACGGAGTGACTGCAATGAAACGACTGTGCGGTTCTGTCAGTCAAGCTGCAGGCAAACCGCCTCGCCGCTACAAAACCAACAGAGCATGGAAACTTCTCGAGGGGTGACGCCGCCGTGGTCCCCGTCACGCTCGCAGCAACGCCCTGCCGCAATCACTTACACAGAGAGACAAGAAAGAGTGTGTGGATGTGTGTCGAGAGCACAGCGACTGCCATCGTCAGAGGAGGCCATCGTGGCACCGCCCGTCACGCACCAGCACACATCGAGCAACGCACGCACCCGGCAGAGCAAAACCAAAGAGAAGAAAAGAATGACCCCAAGAGCAGACAGTGCTTTCACGTATGGCGAGCATCGTGCAGCCGCGTCAACCGGCCTCCAGCAAAATAGAAAGAGCATTCCTGCAGTGCACTGCGCAAATAATTATGTGTGCTGGAGGAGCAGAAGAGAAGAGGAGCACAGGGAGGCACATCAGCACAGCAAGAGGCACAGCTGGATGGCAGCGATACATGCGGTACGGCCCAACCCCCATAATCACGCACGGTGGCAACACACGCCCAACCAGAGAAAAGAAAAGAAAAAAAACACGGCGGCAGGGTGTGGCTGTGTGTGTGGCGCTGCGGGTGTCTGCCAGCCCTGACCGCAAAGAAAACAAAACAAGAGGGAAAGAAATGTGTGCTCCGCCCCACAGGCCCTCGTCGCACGCCCACACGTCACGGCTCCCTCAGCGCGCCGTTCTTCGCGGCCCCTCCTCATGCGTGCAGCAGGCGAGGCGCACAGGGCCGTCGTCATGAGCGTGTCGGTGGGTGTGCGAGTGCAGCAGTTGGGCGGAAACACACGGCACCCCTCGCAGGAAGAGTGCAGCAACAAACAATTAAAAGAGGGAAGAGTAGAAAAGAAAAAACGTCCATAGTGACTGCCCCCAAAAGCAAAAAAGAAAGATGAGTGAGAGATTAAAAAAAAAACGGACAAATTAACAACAAAAAAAGACTAGCAAAAAATTTAAAGCAAACAGTATAAGAAATTGAACTTACAAAAAAAAAAAAAAGCCGAAGCGTGGGACGACCAGCGCACACACACTCTCATTGCTCCCGTAAAGCAAAACACACACACACACAGGGAGAGAGAGAGAGGTCGCCCACTCAATGCAATAAAAACAAAACAGAAACAGTTACGGTGCTCCGCCCATGCAGCCAGGCAGGACGGCAGCGGTGCGTGTCGTGCAAAAGAGAGCACCAACGGGCCTGCATGGGTGTGCATGCATATATACAATGGGCACATTATTGTGTGTGCTTCGTGGGGTGAGGTGAGGGCGAGAGTCCATGCAAGGGGACACACACACAGAGAGAGAAGGAAGAGTGTGTGTGCGGGCGGTGCACGGCTCTCTCTCCCTCACTCTCACGCGGCCACCACCACCGCAGCAGCAGCCGCACACGCAACAACAAGAAGAAGCAAAAGAGGGGAGGTGGTGTGGGAGACCGCGGTGCTGCCGTCACTGTCACCAGTCGTCGCCGTTGTATTTTTCATGGCTGTGGCTTCGACTGGTGTTCCTTTTGGATTGGCTTCTTTGTTTTCATTTTGTTTTCCCTCTGCTTTCCCTGCGGCATCGGCTGCTGGATCATCGTCTCCAGTTTTTTGGGTGCTTTTGGGATTTGTTATATTCGATGCTCCCTCCGCGCCAGAAGATAAACTTGGCTGCTCTTGACCGTCTGCTGGTATCCCCTCTGCGGTGCCGGTACCAGCGTCTTCATGCTTTTTCTTCTCTTCCACTCCTTCTTCTTCCTCTTCTTCCCCCTCCTTTTTTTTTCCGCTTGATTTTTCTTCCCTTGTTTTTCCGTCCCTGCCGTTTCTGGGGCATGTGCCTCGGGTTTTATTGCCATTTCCGCTCCCGGTTCGGTTGCGCCTTGCACCGATGATGATGTTTCTTTTAAGACCTCCGATTGACCGCTTAGACCACCTCCTCCAGCGCCGCCTCTGGAATTGTTGTCATTTTTAGGGCTATTGTCTTTAACGGGCGGAGAAGCCGGAGAGGCTTGAGGTGTTTCAGCAAGTCCACCACAGCAGGCAACGCAACACAGCATGCAAAGGGCACATAGCAACAGCACACGGCCGGTCATCATCATCACGGCTGCGCACACAGTCTAGAGGGGCACGGAAAGGAATATGAGAAGAACACACACATCATCAGCAGCATGGAAAAGAAGTAGTGGAGTTTACGTGAGGGTTGTTGTCATGGGCATCGGTGACGCGTGCACGCAGGAAAAACAGGCAACAATGAAACACCGGACAGCACGGCACACAACTCCACGGCATGTAAAACCCACCCGCAGCTGCCCCCAGAATGGACGGGAAAGAGGGCGCAACAATACGGCAGGAACACAGTGATGCCGGTGCAGAAAAGGATCCCAAAACGGCGTGAAAAAAAAACAAAAAACAGTCTTCCCCCGCAGCGGCCACATCCAACAACGCAAGTAATAATAACAGAAACAAACACCACACACGGCAACTCACAGGGCAGTGAGTTCCCTGTCGCCAACCTTCATGGCTGCTCGCCCACTCACCTATCGGGTGTCCATCGCTCCGCCGCCTTCTTCCTTCCCGCGGCACACAATCGGGTCCATCCACACCCGTCGCCACGCCGCCTTCAACGACCCAACAGGCAACCGCCCAACGACTGTTGCAGACATCACACACCCGCGCCAAAGCACGCGACGCAACATCATGTCACGTGGCCCCTCCGTCGGCAGCACGTCATGTCAACCGTTTGGCCGGCACACGGAACAATCAATCGACAGAACAGAGAAGTAAGGCAGGCACTCAATCAAGGACTCTCCATACACACACACACACACAATGCTCTTTTAATGCCGCCGCTCCTCCCACGGGCACGGTACCCGAGCGGAAAATTACAAGCAGTAAGAAAAGCCTCGTCAGAGAAAACCACTCCACACATCCATATGAAAAGCGCCACTCAGGCTGCTGCGGCTGCAGGGTCCGTGGGCAAAGATGCGCCTTACTGAATCCTGCCAGTTATGTCAGTCTCCCCTCCCACCAATGTAGCGCATAATGCACGGCGTGCATCCACAGGCATCCACTCCCGGTGCCCTAGCAATACTTCAGAACACACATAATGGAGAAGGGAAGCAGAATTACACAATGCCAAAGCAGATGAATAAAAATAGGGGAAATCAAAACCACACAGATCCCTCGCACACGCACACAAACACCCCACAGTATTCTCCAGAAGAAGTCAAACAATTTCTTATCCCAACCCATAATACACGCGTGGTGCCGCCACATCAGCAACCAACAAAAAAGGGAGAGTGCATACAGCATGTCCTTGGTACAAAGTATACAGACAAGCAGAGTGTATGTATATACTGATAGGGACATGCCAGTTGATATAGGCCTTTCTCTCTTGCACCCACTGCTGAGTGTTGGCACCGTGGCGGCAGCGGCAAGCAGAATAATCAGCGGAAGGAGAAAATCAGCAGCCGCACTGTTATTGCCGTGGATCGGAGGCGGAAAGTCTGTCAGGTCTGCCTCCCAACCCCCGCGCACCACCGCCGCATCATCCTCCCTCGGCGAAGGGTCCACGGCACCCTGCGCAGCATCAGCGGCATCAGGGCTCCTGGGTCCCGTGTCTGTGGCACCGCCACCGGCCCTGTCGCTGGCGGCCTCATCTCCTGCCGGTTCTCCCACAACAGACGTCACACCATCGGCGGCCACATCGTCGATGTCCGGAAGATCGCTCTCCTTCTCCGCCTCCTGCGACGCACCCGCGGTGTCACTGGGCAAGAGCACTCCGTTGCCGTCGTGGCACCTGAGGCGACCTCCTCCTCTGGCGACGGATGCTTCTGGGGAGCAGCCGTGTCTACATCCTTCGGTGGTGTGCCACGGCCGGTCCCAATGCTCTCTGGATCGGGGACGGATGCCCGTAGCAAAGCTTGTTCAGTAGATGCCGGTGAAACCGTCCTGCTCCACACGCCCTCTCTCCTCGCCGTCCCACGGAACCACTGGAAGTAGGCTGCCGCTGGTGGCGGATATCGTGCACACCTCCGCGTGGTCACGGCAAATGGCGTTTCCCTCATCGTAGGGCCGAGTGGCCCAAGCAATCGTCGCCCCGTCCGTGCATGGGCACAACGGACGTTACCCTATTTAGTCACTTCCAGATGCACCTGCATGCCGAGACACTTCAATGCCGCATGCATGGCAGCACCGAGATGTGTATCCTCCGGTCCCTCGCATCCGTCGTGTTGGTGGGAAGCGTGTCCAGACACCACGAAGAGGGCTCAACCCCAGGCATCGCAGACAAAAGTTCTCCCCTCCCAAATAACAGCGGCACCATTTCTCACATCCAGTGCGGGACCAATGATGGGGCAACTGTCCATCGGGCGTTTGGCTGAGCTTTATGGATGCTCCCCAAGCACCAACCATTGGAATACCGTCCCGTCGCGCAGCATCTGACAGGAACGCCCAATGCTCAGAGCATGTGGGAATATTCACTCATGTTCAGTGCGGAGCACTTCCTCTGCGGCAGCCAGCGCAACCAATCGGTGCCATCCACTCATCCCTCGCGTGGCACCGCCACCAGTGCGACTCCAGCGTCCTCCCGTCCCCATCGCCATCCTGCAGCTCCATGCCATCAATGTCGTCGCAGTCGTGGTGCTACCTCGCAGCCATCGCGGCATTCGCTGAGTGCACCACCACCAACAGCGCTCTGCCACGCACACCAATAGCATTCCTCACCATGCTGCGGCTTGCCGTGTGCAGGCAGTTAAACCCGAGAGCATGGGCCAACAGGTGCGCGGCGATGCGTCCGTGAAATAAAACTGACGGGCAAATTGCATGGCGCCAGCGAGTGGACGGCCATCCTCCAGCGTGGCGCACCGCAGTGCCCACACACCAACAAGCGCAGCAGCCACGCACTGCGCCGTGTCAGAATTGGGAACACCAGTGGAAGGATGCTCAGCAGGCACCGTGAACCGACTGCAAACGCTTCCCGTGGCAAATGGGACGCAGTCAGCGGACCCTCCAGTGCCTGCACGAGCAGACGATCCGCGTGCAGTTTGAAAGCAGCAGGGACAGTCTCCTCAGCAAGGAGGTTCCCGTGCGCAAAGGTCAAAGCACCGTTCTTAGAGCCAAACGCGCCGTCCAAAGAATTTGCTGTGCAACGCCAAAAGAAGACGCAGTGACTCCTGCTGTCACACGGGTCCGTCGTTAACGCCTTAATGCCTATGGGTACCCACCGGTCTTTCCAGACGAAGTTCCACACCTGCAACGCATCCTGCGCCCTGAGATGCATTCTCCCCAGCGTAAACAAGATAAACCTCGCCGTCGGAGGAGACCACATCGTCAAGGAATCAGGAATACTTCAGGGGTACAAAAAAGCAACCGCTGAAAATCGCATCGCAGATATCATCGCAAAGAGAAGAAACAGCGCTAGAGGCCGTGGGGTGACGTCGATCAATTGAAGCATGGCGTATTTCAAAGAAAAGCCAATTGGCTTGAAAAGATTTAAAGAGGCTGACACTCTCAGAAGAATAGAAACAACATGAAACAAAAAAAAAAGATTCAAGTCTCCAACGTCAAAGCAAACTGCCAATCGAAAAAGTGTGGAATGGGTGCACTCAACCACAACAAAAGTAAAACAATGAAAAAACAAAGCGTGGGACGACCAGCGCACACACTCTCATTACTCCCGTAAAGCAAAACACACACACACAGAGAGAGAGAGAGAGAGGTCGCCCACTCAAAGCAATAAAAACAGAAACAGTTACGGTGCTCCGCCCATGCAGCCAGGCAGGACGGCAGCGGTGCGTGTCGTGCAAAAGAGAGCACCAGCGGGCCTGCATGGGTGTGCATGCATATATACAATGGGCACATTATTGTGTGTGCCTCGTGGGGTGAGGTGAGGGCGAGAGTCCATGCAAGGGGACACACACACAGAGAGAGAGAAGGACAAGTGTGTGTGCGGGCGGTGCACGGCTCTCTCTCCCTCACTCTCACGCGGCCACCACCGCAGCAGCAGCCGCACACGCAAAAAGAAGAAGAGGCAAAAGAGGGGAGGTGGCGTGGGAGACCGCGGTGCCGCCGTCAATGTCGCCATACGTCACAGTATCATTTTTTCGGGCGGGGACCGTTTTCGCTGTATATGATGCAGCCTCACTGGCCGTGGGAGCAGCCTTGGTATTTACGGCATCAGGGTCATTGTGTTGTCCTTTGGGTTCAGGCCGTTGAGCATTGTCACCATCCTCACTCTCATTTCTCTTGACGACACCACTTTCACTTGCGGAGGTGGATTGCTCTGATGTTGCCGCTGGGCCATCGGTATGTGCATCCATCTTTATCGCCTCTTTTGTTGTTGTGTCTTCACTGTTTTGCTCAAGCACGCCATCCGCTGAAGGCGGTTGCGGTGCTGCGGACTCTTTTTCGCTTCGTAAAGGTGGCGCTTTGTGCTTTTCATCTGTTGAATTGTGTGAAGCTGTTCGTGCCGGCGGTATTCCTCTTCATTCTTCTGGATCTCCCGCTTCTCGTGATCGCGCTGCGGGTGTATCTACTCCTGGTGATGGCGATACTGCCGATGTTTGCTGTTCTGGTGACGGTGGTGGTGGTTGTGTCATTGTTACTGTTGTACCTTGATGCTGCAGTTGGCCGTCGGCAGACAACACGCTGGAAGGGCCGTGTGCCTCCACGCCACTCCGTCCTGCCTCGTTTTTACCTGCTTCCTCACTCGTACCCCGAATGTTCGCTTTTTCTTTTTTACGAGAGGACTCTGGATTTTCTTCGAGTTTTGAAACCTTTTGTGTATCTTTGTTGGTCTCTACAAGGATTCTTTCCCGCGGCTCATTTGTTTCTGGAGATTCCAATTTTAAGTTAGGGGGTGCACCGCTTTTATTCTCTGAACCACCAACTTCAGGGGGAATGGAAGATCGAGAAGCACCAACAACAGTAGAAAACTCCGAGGCAGAAACTCCACTTTTGTTAGAATTTCCATTTTCTTCAAAACCGCCTCCAGCACCAGAACTGTCGTCATTAGGGACCAGAGACAAACGATTACCAACACCAGTTTGACCAACATCAGATTCCGGTGGGTCTTGTGGCGCTTTAGGTGCATTGAGTGCTTCCGGTAACCCGGTTACTGGCGGTGGTGATGGTGGTACCAAAAGTGAATCTGGATAAATATCGGTTGAATCGGAAACACTTTCGCCAGTCGAGGCTTCAATGGCAGTAATGAGCAGTACTGACCGCAAAGGCACCGTAATCGCAGTTTCATTACATCCGTCAGGCATGTGGGATCCGTTCTCACCCAACACTCCCGACGCCATGCAGCCACCCAGTGCGTTGGTGTCAACGTCCCTCGCACAAACACCGCCGGCAACGCACCACAGCACGCAGAGGGCACACACCAGCAGCACACGGCCGGTCATCATCATCGCCATCACTCCTGTCACTTGCGTGCAGCCTTCAGCACAAAATAACTCCCCGTCAACGCGCACCGTAACAAACGACAGCAGTCCGGCAGAAGCACGCACTTCGACCTGCACATCAAAAGTAAAAAATCAATACCAAAACAATAAAAAAAGGAGTTGAGTGCCCAACAGGAGTCCCTCCGCCAAAGAAGAAAAAAACATACCTCAGCAGAATTAGCACTTCATACGCCATGCAGCAAAACAGCTCTGTGTCTATATATACATGAATACAGTGCCTGCATGAGAAAAAAATATTACTGTTCCACCAGGCCACGCAACATCCCTCACATTTCATTGCGGCATCCGGCCTGTTCCTCCGCTCCTCCTTTCGTGCAGTCCGTGGGACGCACAGCAATCAGGCCGGCACCGCGTGTGGGCAACAACAAAAAAAACAAGAGGAAGAAGCACGTCACCCATGACAGTGTGCAGCAGCCGACCATTAAATAAGCAAAGGATAATTATTATCCCAAACAAACAACTTTAAAAGGAACATAAAAAAAACAACCGCGGGTAACGCGGCACATATTCTGTGTGAGAAGCCGCAAATCCTCACTCCGTGGCTCAGAAGTCTGCCACAACTCCACATAGACCCAAAAGCAGAAGCAGCAGTGGTTTCTTCACCCACAAGAAGATAATTTTGCCGCTGCTCACCGTCGGCAAAGACATGTCACTTTCGAACAAGATTCCTCTGCTCGCTTAGATCCTCTTTTTTGAAGGGAGATGTGCTCCGTGCGGCGCTGCTGCACGCACTGCTGTTTGTCGGCTCCTTGGCGGCGGAGTCGGGTGCTCGAGGACCATGGATGCTGTCCCGTCGCTGCACACATCGGTGGTGTTGGGCGTCGTGAGGTCAGGACTCAAACATTCCTCCGTTCCTACGGAATTATTCGTGCCATCGTAATCCGAGCAGCTCCTCGCCGCAAAATCGCCGACTATCGCATTGAAAGCCTCCTCTTCCGTTAGATCTCGACTTTCTGGTTTCTTATCAGCACGACACGCAATCCAGCTGCTCTCGCCGAATAGGCGCCAGTGCACACCAGAATCCTTGCTCCCACACGCACCATACAACCATCGCCATCTTTCTTCGCGTACACGTGCGAGCAGCAGCAGTAGTAGTAGAGTGGCTGAAGTCGGCGAGCAGATCTGCGCACAGAGCGGAGAATAGAAAGTCAAAAGAAAAATACAAAGAGGTGCAGCAAAAATATACACACACACACATCGTCCCGGCGTCGCCGTTGCGTGCGCGGCAATGAAGCGACCTCCCGCGGCAGGCACGACTCGCACACTGCACGCACTGCAAAACGGGATCCACGCAAGAAACACACACACACACAACGACAGAGCAGCCAACATAAACTAGAAGGAGGAGAGAACCACAATCATCTCCCCCTTAGTTGCACAACAAACGGCCCTCCAATTTTTACGCGAGGCAGTTTCTGCAAGCTTGCCATCGTTCCGCTGCACGCTCTCAGCGCCCACAGTGGGAGTCAGCACAGCGTACAAGTGAGAAACAAAACGCATCGCACTCCCGTCTGGGAAAAACAAAATTACCGTGACGACAACAACAACGGTGCAAGAGTGTCGCATAGGAGGATACGATGGCGTTGTTGGCGTCCAGATCAATGACGCGTACCCTCAGAAATACGCGTGGAAGATATGGCACGTACGACTGCAGAGTCGCGTCCACAGATAAACGGTATTCGGAGCCAACACTCTCTTTCTCGGTGGAAAAGATGGGTCAATAATTTCGTCAGAGAGGCAACAGTGCAGAGGGCAGGGTAGAGCAACGTACCGCACACAGGAATCAAATATTTGACTGTCTCATCCCTGGAGAAGTAAAACCAACTTGGCCAGGGTTATCTCGCTCTCTGGCGATGGCACATTCAAAAAAAAAAGACTCACGGTATTGGGGAGACTCGGCAAGGCCCCAACGTGCATGCCGCGATTCCAAGAGAATGTGGACGGTCTGCATGTGTCCATGCAAGTCACAGCGGATAGGCGCATTATAGGGGATGCTGCTTGAGTGCGCCAAACGACGGTTACTTGCCTCATGCCACACCACAGGCAGGCCGTCCCTCATCAATTCCTGCAGGATTCGCCTACACTCCTCCAAGGAGTACTGGGGGCATCGGTTGTGCTGCACGCGGAACGCATCATCTTACACAAAGACTCCATTCACTAAAGGCCGCGGTTAAACAGCCCGTCCACAAAAATCGTCAAGGGACCGCCACCCACCGCGTGCTGAGGCGGGAAACGCACGCGATGAATACGTCTCCGGTAGGTTTCATCGTGAATACACAACCGCTATTCCCTCCGTCACAGCGTCGTCATCAACACAACAGCAACGCGCCAGTGCCGGCTCTGTTGGGTACAATGGGAGAGAAACTCCCACTCTCCAAGCCATGATGTCAACAAGAGAGTCAGACGGCTGCTCTGCCATGGCGATACCGTGTACCATCGGGTGCAGCAGAATATCAGAGTCCAGCTGATTGGAAGGCTCGGCTGTCACCCCGCCAATGAGAGAAATGCGCGCCACCACGCGAGGCTCCGCTGGCAGTCCGCCTCCGTATTGTGTTCCCTCAGTAACGGACTCTGCGTCAGCAGCAAGTGAGGCAAACTTCGGTTTGCTCCGCCTGAAATTCCCCCGGCATCTGCTCAATTCACCGCCATGGAAAAACGGCGATGTGCTGCGGCGGAGCATTTGATCGTTTCAGCAAACAAATTGGAGAAAAAGGGCTCAAGCACACCCACAAGACTCCCAGCAATAAAGGGAAAACACAGCGTGACTGACACGACTCAAAGTCATGTTTCTAAGACAAAGCGTGGATGACTCTGTCGACGCCACACCCGCACCATATGCCATCAACTCCTCCACGGCAAAAACGAACTGGCAAAAGGGAGAAGACATAAAAACGCTTTTATAAGGCAAAAAAGCAAAAAACACCACGGCAGCACCGCATCGCTCACAACGCCGTCAATCGGCCAGAGGCCTTTCGTCTTGAATACACCTGACGTACACCGTTCTTCCGGCACTTTTGTTGAAGGGCGGCCATCCACCAGCCGCAATCCGTCGGTCACACGAAGAGTGCAGCAACAGGCATATCTGTCGTACCCTCCATCACCCTCACAAAACGTCGAATTGTTGTTGGCGGGAGTGATGTTGTTTCTGCTCCACGCGTCCCCATCCCCCTGGGAGAAGAGACACGCCGACTGCTGCCACCAGTTCCTCCCTCGCCTCCTCTCACTTCCTCCACCAGCCCATAATACTCCGAAAAGTTGCTCACGGCAGTGTCTCCACCGTTCTGAACGTGAAACGACTTGAACTTGTTCTCCCTGAGACCCAAAGCGACCAAAGCAAAAGCGAGCCGGACATCCAACGGCTGCACTGGCTCAACCCCACAAAATTGCACCAAGTACACAATGACAGGATCACGACAGCAATAATGCAGAAAAATAAGGTCCACTGCGAAGATTAGTTTGTGTTGCACACAGTTGCGGTGCCACTGGAGTTATTGCACCGCCAAAAACAAAAACAATAATCCTGCAGCGAGCGGAGAGGACTTTTTTCACAAGCGCATTATTGGCGGAGCCAAGCAACTGTACCGTCAGCAGAGGGCAGCGGTCGGCGGGGGAAGTGAAGGTGGTAAGACTGTTGGGGAGGGTCGATGCGCAGTGTCCCTCACAAATACGAGGCGGGTGAAGTGAAACACACTCGCCTGAACGTCACCGGCCACCACAATGCATTGCTCCCTGCCGTGAATATTGATGAGCTCGAGGCTGGAGCAGCTACTCGCAATGCGTGAAAGCGTCTTCCTGCACTGACGCTGCTATTCACATTAGACGGACAACTTCAGGACAGTCGATTCCCAGCAGTAAAATGCAGCTGGCAATGACGCTGTGGATTCTCGATTCCCCTGGCAACGGAGGGCGGAGAAGACAACTGGTCTCCCCAGCTGCGCGGCATCCATCCATCCACTCTGTGCTTCCGGAGTGCCCCGCAGCTGCCTTGAGAGATGCAGCGGACAGAACTCCCTTATTTTCGCCTCGATCCGTCAACGAAGACTTTCGCGGAGGTGTCGGCACACACCGAAGTCTCCCTCGTGCCCGCCAAACAAAAGACACACACGTTGAGCATCGTCACGCGCGTCGACGGCTACGCAAACAAATACCCACCGCAACGCAAAGTGTTTCTTATTGGGCACAAAAAGAAAACTGGAGGCGGCGGCCTGGACAACACAGACATCAAATCGCACGCCAGGCAACGCTGAGATACATGCGAAAGGGCCAACGCGGGATCAGCGGCACAACCACTCGAGAGCTGCTGCGTGAACTCCACGACAAATGGATCAGCCTCAACGCATGGGGCACTAATTATGGCGGGTGACAGCGCGAAAGCCAACGGTTCCGCAAGGCCGGGAATTGTGGGGACGGCATTCAAACCCTCCCGAGATTCGTGTACCAAGACACGCAAATAATCCGCCCCTCGGTGCAAGTCGTCACCATAGTCCTCATCGTTATTTTTGTCGTCATTCGTATTGTCACACTCAGAGCCGGTGAGGGAAGGTGCTGCCATGATAATTGTGACATCACCCTGAATGAAACAACACAATGCCTCGAAGGGTGCCGAGTGCAGGCATCCCGTCAGGCAGCGACACGCCGCACTCCTGAAGAAAGCCGATAAAAGACCGTCAAAAGCTTTCATCCGCCATCGTAATCTCGTCCAGCAGGTTCGGCCTCTTCTGCTCCTTCGGCGCCTCGACCTTCTCCGCAGCACCAGCTGCCGCTGCCGTAGATCACGCTCCTGCTGCAATCACTCCCACAGAGAGACAGGGAAGAGTGTGTGGATGTGTGTCGAGAGCACAGCGACTGTTGTCGCCGGAAAAGGCCATCGTGGCACCGTCCGTCACGCGTCAGCACAAAAACGGCAACGACCGCAACCAGCAGAGCAAAAACAAAAAGGTGATAAAAGAATGACCCCAAGAGCAGGCAACACCTTCATGGCGGGCATCGTGCAGCCGCGTCATCATTTCAGCACGGAACGTCAGCCAACGTCCCTCGTTACCAAAAACATTCCTGCAGAGCACTGTGGAAATACTCATTTGCGTGTGTGCTGGAGAAGCTGCAAAGAGAAGCACAGGGAGGCACATCAACACAGCAAGAGGCACAGCTGGATGGCAGCGATACATGCGGCACGGCCCAACCCCAACAATCACGCACGGTGGCAGCACACGCCCAACCAGAGAAAAGAAAAGAAAAACGAAAAGAAAAACACGGCGGCAGGGTGTGGCTGTGTGTGTGGCGCTGCGGGTGTCTGCCAGCCCTGGCCGCAAACAAAACAAAACAAGAGGGAAGAAATGTGTGCTCCGCCCCACAGGCCCTCGTCGCACGCCCACACGTCACGGCTCCCTCAGCGCGCCGTTCGTCGCGGCCCCTCCTCATGCGTGCAGCAGGCGAGGCGCACAGGGCCGTCGTCATGAGCGTGTCGGTGGGTGTGCGAGTGGAGCAGTTGGGCGGAAACACACGGCACTCCTCGCAGGAAGAGCGCAGCAACAAACAATTAAAAGAGGGAAGAGTAGAAAAGAAAAACGTCCATATTGACTGCCCCAAAAGCAAAAAGAAAGATGGGGGGGTCAGTAATAAAAAAAAAACGGACAAATTAATAACAAAAAAAGACTAGCAAAAAATTTAAACCAAGCAGGAAAAAAAATTAAATTTACAAGTAAAACAAAACAAGAAGGAAAAAGCGTGGGACGACCAGCGCACACACACTCTCATTACTCCCGTAAAGCAACACACACACACACAGGGAGAGAGAG
Source organism: Trypanosoma cruzi (assembly GCF_000209065.1). Classification (NCBI taxonomy): domain Eukaryota; phylum Euglenozoa; class Kinetoplastea; order Trypanosomatida; family Trypanosomatidae; genus Trypanosoma; species Trypanosoma cruzi. The sequence continues at coordinate 222,095 of NW_001849537.1, forward strand.
AGAGGTCGCCCACTCAATGCAATAAAAACAAAACAGAAACAGTTACGGTGCTCCGCCCATGCAGCCAGGCAGGACGGCAGCGGTGCGTGTGATGCAAAAGAGGGCACCAACGGGCCTGCATGGGTGTGCATGCATATATACAATGGGCACATTATGTGTGTGCCTCGTGGGGTGAGGTGAGGGCGAGAGTCCATGCAAGGGGACACACACAGAGAGAGAGAAGGACGAGTGTGTGTGCGGGCGCTGCACGGCTCTCTCTCCCTCACTCTCACGCGGCCACCACCGCAGTAGCAGCCACACACGCAACAACAAGAAGAAGAAGCAAAAGAGGGGAGGTGGTGTGGGAGACCGCGGTGCTGCCGTCACTGTCGCCTGTATTTGCGGTGGCATTTGTACGAAGGGCGTTTTTATCTTTCGCGGATTCTTCGCCATCGTCCGTGGAATATCCATGCGGTTGATGTTGTTGGACTTGTGTTTCATCACTTTGCTGCTGCTTTTCATGATCTTCTTCTTCTTCTTCTTTTTCCTGTCCTTTGAGTCCAGTGTCGGATGTCGTCGCTGCCGGTCCTTCGGGTGGCGAGGTGTCGTTAGCCGCTGCTGCAGCAGGCGTCTGATCTCCTGTTGAAGAGTCCCCTGTTGTGTTAGATGAATTAGTGCCCGAGGACCCCGCTGTACCACCACTGCCGCTAGCTGGAGTAGCAACAACAGCAGCAGGAGCGAGAGGAGGAGCAGGAGGAGGAGCACCGGAAGCAGGACCAGAAGGAATGCCACCGGTGCCACGACCTCCAGTAGGAGTTCCACCGCTTCCTCCAGAACCATCGCCTCCACCGCTTCCACCGGCAGCAGAAGCAGGGGCCTCGGCACCAGAACCTCCAGCAGGAGAGCCAGAACCACCAGGTCCACCAGCAGGACCACCACCAGGAGAACCACCAGCGGAACCATTAGCACCAGCGTCGGAAGTCTCCCTTGAATTCGAACTGTTCTGTCTACCACCAGCAGAACCACCTTCTCCAGCCGAAGCTTCAACGGCAGCAATGGGCAGCATTGACCGCAAGGGCACCGTAATCGCAGTTTTATTACATCCGTCAGGCATGTGGGATCCATTCTCACCCAACACTCCCGACGCCATGCAGCCACCCAGTGCGTTGGTGTCAACGTCCCTCGCATAAACACCGCCGGCAACGCACCACAGCACGCAGAGGGCACACACCAGCAGCACACGGCCAGTCATCATCATCGCCATCACTCCTGTCACTTGCCTGCAGCCTTCAGCACAAACTAACTCCCCGTCAACGCAGAGTGAAAGCAAAAGGAGAGACGAGTCATTCAACCACGCACCGTCCCATCCAGCAATGAGAGTCACACACACCACCAGACAACAATTAGGCGGGCGCGGTTCAACAACAATCAAATCAAAAAACAAAAGAGGAGCGCTCCTCGCCCGTGCACCGTTCCTCACACTCCCACAGTCACCATTACTGTTATTCCCTCTCTCCTCAGTCCCTCACAGGCACGCCACGCTCACTCCAACACGCGCCCCTCACAGCACGGGCAGTCCGTCATGCGCTCCCGCTGCGCCGCAACGTCGTGCCGCCCCTCCTCCCCAATCATGAGCGCAACGCCCAACGCGTACTGGCGCACGTGCTCCATGCGCTGCAACCACACACCAGTCAGGTTGGCCGTCATGCACTGCATCTCGTTGTCGTCCTTCTGCTTGGAGCAGACCCTCACACCCTCTCAATCCACGGCCTGGGAACTGCGAGAGGCGACCGAGTGGTGCCACGTGTCTGAAGATCCAAATGTACGGAAACAACGGCCACCCTCACTCCCTCACAAATCTCCACTCCCTTCACTGTCCCGCACACAAGGGCGGTGTCATGTGGAAGAGAAGCCCGCTGCACAGCACATGCATAAAGCATATGCAGCAACGCCGTTCACGTCGCACCGCAAGTAACAGCTATGCGCCCAGCACACACACAAAAGCAGGGAAAAAGGGACGGGGCGTCACCAAATCCACGCCGCAGTCCTTTACTTCTCTCCACACCGTGGATTGGCGTTGCGTCCCACACTCGCAGTGAGGCACGGCGCACACAGTCCGCTCCCTCCATGTGCACTCAGCAGGCCGCCGCCCAGTCACCCTCGTACCGTCGTAACGGGGAACAGAAACAATCGCCGTCGCGGACCATCGGTGCCACTGGCAGAAAAGAGGAAGTGGGGGCATTTCAACAGCGCAGACAGCAGAGGTACAGTCAACGGGACAAGTAGACACACAGTGACAGTGGATACGGTAACAATGGAAGCACGCTGCAGTGAGTTACCAAATAAAAGGAAAAAGTGAGAGTCCGGCATGACCCTCAAAAGAAACAATTAGGAAAATAGATTAGGTCGTAATTTTATTTCATGCGCCACGCAACGCAATAAAAACGACCGGGTGCATACATTTTTCCCGCACAAGAAACGGAAAGTAAGAAAAAAAAAAGATCGTACTCTTCCACCAGCCTACACAACACTCTCCTCACATTTCATTGCGGCATCCGGCCTGTTCCTCCAATCCTCCTTTCGTGCAGTCCGTGGGACGCACAGCAATGAGGCCGGCACCGCGTGTGGGCAACAAAAAACAAGAGGAGAAGCACGTCACCCATGACAGTGTGCAGCAACCGACCATTAAATAAAGGAACAGCAAGGATGCTTATCATTCCAGGAAGGCAACAAAGCCAACAGTGAAATGTAAATAATAAAAGAAAACACGCAGGGAACGCGGCACATGCTCTCCGCGAGGAGTCGCAATGCCACACTCTTCGGCTCACAATACCGCCACAACTCCACACAATCCCAGAAGAAGCAGCAACACCCAATACACGCACACACGCACAGTGCTGCCAACAGTTAACTCTCGCAGTGTCAATTTCGCGTCGTTGAGCGGGGAAAAGCAGTCGTGTAGACTCACACCGCTTCCGGAATACTGCGCGGTGAATTCTCGTAATAGGGTTTGCTCTCGTGTCCAGAGGCATTGCGTTGAGTCAATCCGCCCGCATCACCCTCAGCAACAAATCCACTGCCTGCAACGCCACTTTCTAAAACGAGAGATTTGTGTCCAGTGGCGCTGCGCTCACTCACCTCGTCCGTGTTATCCGCAGCAACGTGTTCCCTGCCGCCATAAGTGACAGACACGATCCCGGATGCATTCGACGCCACTACTACTCTCGGACCGTTGGCGAAGGAAGGCCTCTTCGTGGATGCATTCGGGACCATCACTTCGCTCGGATTGCTGGCAAACTCAGGCCTCGTCTCGGACGTGTTGGTCGCCGTGTTGGATGCGGGACTCCGATCGACGGTGTTGGGTCCGTCAGCCGCCGCAGACCGTCGCCGATCCTCGTGTTGACGTGACGGCTCAGCATTGACTTGCGGCGCAGTTGTCCCACCAGATTTTGTGTCATCCTTCCCTTCACGGGGTGGCGGCAACTGACAGATGCCCGTCCGGTCAGCATCGCCGCTCCGTGCAGGCGGATGGATGGTTCCATCGGGAGGAAATTGACGCCACCACAATTCATAAGGGCCGGCGTATTTATGTGTCGTCACATTCATCGTGGAGGCAACGGTGGCCCCTTCCTCTTCCGCTGCACAGCTGGCAGCACAGTTGCTACATGTGTGCACCGCATGGGCCACATGGCACACAGCACCCAGCTCACCATTCCTGCTACGCATGCGCACACCAAAGCCACTGAAAGTGTAATTCTCCTACTGAGCCTCAGCAATGGCAGCAGAACACTTCGTCCACGCCCACACACACACACACACGCGATAGCTCAGGCTGCCGTCACTCGGAGCACACGACACATCCACCGGCACAACCACCGCATCCGCATCACCAGATACATCTCCAGCACTCCCAGCCGCCGCCACACACACGGACGAGAAGCAGCAGCACAAGAGCGCAAGGACCAACATGGCGCCGCACCGTCACCATCGTCACCATCGCAGTCATCGTCACGCGTAGTGGAGTCGCTGGAGTCAGTGAGCTGATCGGTGAGGCAGAAGGAAAGGAATGCAACAAGAGAGAGAGGGACGGAGCACAGCGGATACAGCGGGAGAGCAGACAACATGAGGAGGGGGCAGCAGGCCCAGCCGCACAGTTCACACACCACGAGACGGCATCCACGCAAGGAAGGCACACAACGCCAGCATCCACCCACCATGCAGGAGGAGAAGACATCCACCACCATCTCCCCACAGCTCATCTCCACAGCCAAAGGGAAACAGCAAAAACGCCGCGGCCACCTCACAACGCACCCGGAGCGAGCACCCACAACGCACAGCAAAGAAACCCTCATCCATCCATCACGCGGCACCAAAATTTCCAGCCATCCCGCCCTCAACGAGAAACGGAGCCCAACTCAACGCAGTCGCACGCGGTGCATCACACCCGCAGGAAAAGGAGACTCGGGCTGCGCACTCCCTCCCCCTCCCTTCTCATGCCCACGGAAGAAGACAACAACCGCCACACGCAACTGCCAGCATGCACCGCAAAAGGAGCATTCAAATCCACCGCAATGTGCATCTTGTGGTTGTGTGGTTGTGTGCCTGCAGCAACACAAAACAAAACAAAAAAACAGCGACCAGAGTATGTGGAGGGACGCACAAAAATGTACAGCGGAGATGCGTGGCGGAAACAACAAGAAGAAGACCGCTCAAACTCATGACTGCACTGCAGCCCAAGCAATGGCAATTCACAAAAGATTTAAAACAACATTCCCATTCGTCTTATGTAAACCCCATCACACAAAATAATTATAAATAAAAAAAAGAAACCGTCCATTACTGTTCCACACAAATTTAAAAAGCAGCCGGCTGCCGTGTGGCCACACCAAACTGTCCGCATTTATTTTGCCCGCAAAAGAAAATTAAAAGATATTTAAATGTCTTTCAACCGTCCGACCCTCTGCGTGTCCGCGCATCGTTTATATTTCATGGGGTCATCTGCGTGTTGCTGCTCCCCTCAGCCCTCTCATCGGCGTGCGAGTGCGGCCCGCAGAGCACAGTCACTCGTGTGCGTGGGGACTGAGAGAAGCACGCAGACACGACGGGAGTCGCGTCACTCCATCGGGAGAGTGAGCGCAGCAAAAGAAAAAATCATCAGAGGGGAAAAGAAATGCTCACGAGGCCGACACCGAAGGGACTGCCGGCGCGAGAAATGCACACGCAAAGCAAAAACATTACTTTAAAGAGAAACACGGCGGCAGGGTGTGGCTGTGTGTGTGTGGCGCTGCGGGTGTCTGCCAGCCCTGGCCGCAAGAAAACAAAACAGGAGGGAAAGAAATGTGTGCTCCGCCCCACAGGCCCTCGTCGCACGCCCACACGTCACGGCTCCCTCAGCGCGCCGTTCGTCGCGGCCCCTCCTCATGCGTGCAGCAGGCGAGTCGCACAGGGCCGTCGTCATGAGCGTGTCGGTGGGTGTGCGAGTGGAGCAGTTGGGCGGCAAACACACGGCACTCCTCGCAGGAAGAGTGCAGCAAAAAACAATTAAAAGAGGGAAGAGTAGAAAAGAAAAACGTCCATATTGACTGCCCCAAAAGCAAAAAAGGAGGAATGGGGAAGTAAGAGATAATAAAAAAAAAGAATTTTGAAAAAAGACACACACATAGAGTCGCGCAACACAAAAAAACTTAAAAACGCACAGCAAAGCAAACAGGGAGAGAAGTAAATAAAAGTTATTTGTGAAAATAAATTCATTAACAGGTGTGTGTGTCGGTGCAGCGGGGGGTGCAAGTGTTCCACGCGGCAGCCAGTCACTCCTCACAGAGCCGCAAGTCCCCACAGTCCCAACAGCAGAAGAAGCAGCGATGGCACCATTCCGCTCTCACGCACAGCGCCAGCATCGCTGTTATTCCCCTGGGGCACATTTCCGAGGTTGCTGCCGAGTGCCGTGGCATTCACCTCCCTGTCCTGTGTATTAACCTCTTCCTCCTGCCCATTCGTTCCTCCTTCTCTTGTCTCCATCGTTGGCTCGCCATCAGCAGTAGAACCGCCACCCACAGTTTGAGTTCCGTCGGGAGATGTTCCTGACGTCACCTGCACCACGGACTCCTCTTCTGCTGAGGGAGTACTGACAGTGGACACCGCTGATGCGGATGCACCGTCACTGCCCGCACCACTGCTCCCCATCGACTGTCCCTGTTCTGTCAGCTGTGTTCCGGCAGTAGACGGATTTCCGGCTTTCTGAGCATTCGGGGTCACCGGAGGAGCGGGAGGCATAATGGAAGCAGAAGAAACTGTTGAAGGTTTCGCCGCCTCCTTTTCCAAAGATGGAGTGGAGTCTTTATTCGGGTCGATGGCGCCAATCTCTTCAGAGCTCAACGGGCGGTTGTACAGCAGGACGTTCGTCACCGTCACAGACACGCCTTCTTTGTTGTCTGTGCTGCCTCCATCCCCTCCAATGTAGAAGTGGGAGATCCCTTTCGAATGTGTATTTTCCAATTCACGTGGCACATCCTCACCCACTTGCTTACCATCGGCGTACGCGGAGAAGTGGCTGCCGTTCCGTATCAAAAGCACCACGTGTTGAGTTTTCTCTTTCTCCCAAGTGTTGCTGTTCTCCTTAGTTGTATTGCCACCACACAGCAACTGCCAATTCTTTCCGCTGTCGTATGACAACTCCATAAGTTTGGTTTTTCCATCACCATTCATCATCACACCCATCAAAGGAATAGGATTATCTTCCTTTGGCTCACCGTCGATGGACACCGTCGCCACAAGAGTGAAGTTGTAGTTCGCAAAGTGGTACAGCTGATTCTCCCCCTGCTTGCCAACGGGCCACTCCGCCCACGCTCCCGTGAACTTCACGCCCTTATCCGAAGTCCCTGTGGCCGCTGCTGCACCGCCATCATTCTCCTTTACTGTGGCGTTCACCCCGAGGTACTCGTCCCTCCATGTCTTATTAGAGAAGTCGCCGGACAAAAAGCCAACCAGTCCTTTCGTCGGCATGGCAATGCGGCAGGCAGTGTCAGGTGAGGTAACCTCCTGAGCGATTGAATTGGTGCACAGCTTGGAGACAATGCCGTCCACTTTCTTCCACGTCGCCAGCACCTCCTTCACCCGCTTCAGCTGCTCAGTCAGAAGCACAGAGACCATACCTAGTGACGCTATATCTTTATCATCGCTCTTCTTCTCGTAAAGTGCAATCAACTCCTCCTTCTTATTTCCACTTCCAGCAATTTTGTACAACAGGGAGCTGGCGGTAATCCCTTCGTCCTTCCCGGATACCGGCCCAATATCAACAATGTGCGTGTTGTCCGTCAGCCAGAGATGGAGTTTACCGTTTTCATTCTTTTCATGACCTTTTCCTTCTCCGTTCTTGGCATACACTGGCAGAGTGACGAGCATCACATCCCTGTCCTCAATCGTCGCTGTGATGAAACCGCTCCCAACGCCCTTCTCAGGTCCCGTTTGTTTGTTGCCCCACACGCGCGAGAGTGTCCCGAGCGCCTCCGTCCACGACTCCCCCTTGTCAACGGACTCGTACACCCTGCGGCGGCCATCATCACACGCAGTCATCATCATGAGTTTGTCCTTCTCCCACTCCACGACGGAGGGATCACTGCAGCCACCGGCAGAAACATCCTTCGACAGCTTCCAACCCTCATTGCCCAAGGAGTATATGACCAGCGAAACGGTGTTTGTTCCTCCAGCTGCGCCATTGGACTTAATGCCCTCCACTGGGAACACAAGCGTACCGTCCCTCATCTTAACGCCCGATCCACCTCCGCCAATCAAATCTGTCAAAGATTCTTGTTGTTGCACGTTAGAAATGCTCTGGAGAGCGTCAACATCATTCCAATAAATTCGTTTTTTACTCTCCTTATCAACACTGACGTTCCCTCTCGACAGCAAAAGTCCCCAATAAGCCGAAGTACCAGTGGCTTCATCAAGGTTGTAGATTCCAGCAAGCATGTAAATCTCACTTCCCTTCACGACTGTTGTTGGTCGGGCCACATCCACTCTCTTCTCGCTTTCGGTGCCAGAATGAGCAGCGATTTGAGCGGCACACTTGCCTTTATCGGAAGAACATTTCTCCAGTAATTGTGTATTCAGTTTAGCTTTATCCAACTCCATGCTTGCTTGTTCACCAGTCAACGCCAGAAGCTCCGAGGCAATCCCAGTAAAACTGCCTTCTTCCTTCTTCGTGTCCTCCGCCTCGGCAACGGCAAACACGTCACCATCCATCTCAACAAGACTGGGAACACGGAGCGAAACCACCGTTTCTTCATCCTTCTTATCTCTCCAAACAAACCTTTTACTCTTTGAAGATTCCGAAGAAGGAGCTGCCCCACTGCCGCAGCACATCATCACGACGAGGAGAAGCAGCATCGCGGAGTAAAAAAGGTGCCGCGACATGTTGTGCCCCTGCGGCTCACTCTCTCTTCCTTCCCTCCTTCTTCCGCTGGATCCGGTCACGCGGTGACGGTTGTGTGTGCGGGGTGCCTTCACTGCAGCAACACGTGAGAGCATATAAATATGTGTGTGCGGTGTGTGTGCGTGTTGTTGGTCCTTCAGTGCCTTCGAACTTCACAGTATCGATTAGCGCTTGTTTTCCTTCTTCGTAAGAGAGTGATTGGTAGAGAAATAGAGAGAAAAAATATGGATAGAAAAGGTGAAACAGTGAGCACAGCCACCCATCCACAGTGAGTGGCACCATCATCCCCGCCGCAGTCACTTCCAACAACAACAACTCACCCACACAGACACACGGAACAAGACGGAAAAACAGTGCGCCGGGAACACACAACGAATGCCACCACCAGGAGCCACGGCGGGTGCGTAATTATTCGTCACACATCAGCATGCACTGAGCAACGCCCACACAAAAAACAATCAGCAGGATCCAAAAGGGTCCAACCGCCCTTCGCAGCACCCACGCGCTGCCGCCAGTCGTATTACTGTTGTCTCTTCCATCGCACCTGCTCCGCCACCGCACGTGCGGCACCACCCCGCACAGCCAGACAATACCGCATCGAATAATCCGCAGCTGGAGAGACGCGTCGGCACGCTCAGCTGCTCGGCGGGAATCCATACACACTTATCCCAGGCACCCTCAGTGCCACGTCACCCATGGGCAGCACTCCAAGAAAGTCACGCTCACCGCACGGCAACAAAACAAGACGCAGTGTTCCGTCATCCCTCTTCCCAAGAGCCGCCACAGCCAAAATCCTGTGCGTGCGTGCGCTCCCAGCGTTCACGCCGCTCCACAGCTTGTGCAACACGGTCTGAGTGTATCCATGTGCCTTTGTGTTTGTCAGCGCCTATACTTGCGGAGCAGCTGTGCGGATCAAGAGAGAGCAAAGAAAGCAACGGCAGAGAGAGAAGCGGATAGCACACACGCAAATTCCTCATATCGTAAACAAACAAACGCAGCCCGCGGAATGGGTGCACTCAACCACAACACAAGCTGAAGGGAAAAAGAAAAAACGAAGCGTGGGACGACCAGCGCACACACACTCTCATTACTCCCGTAAAGCAAAACACACACACAGAGGGAGAGAGAGAGAGGTCGCCCACTCAATGCAATAAAAACAAAACAGAAACAGTTACGGTGCTCCGCCCATGCAGCCAGGCAGGACGGCAGCGGTGCGTGTCGTGCAAAAGAGGGCACCAACGGGCCTGCATGGGTGTGCATGCATATATACAATGGGCACATTATTGTGTTTGCCTCGTGGGGTGAGGTGAGGACGAGAGTCCATGCAAGGGGACACACACACACAGAGAGAGAAGGAAGAGTGTGTGTGCGGGCGGTGCATGGCTCTCTCACACTCACTCTCACGCGGCCACCACCGCAGCAGCAGCCGCACACGCAACAACAAGAAGAGGCAAAAGAGGGAAGGTGGTGTGGGAGACCGCGGTGCTGCTGCCATTGTTGCCAGGCGTCGCGGTGGCATTTCTCATGGTGATGGTGACATTTTCTGTTGAGGTTTTTTCTCCTGCTTGAAGTTCCGTTGTTGTTGCTGATGGTTCAGCGGATGATGATCGTGGAGTTGTTTTTGTTACTGGTGGGTTGCTGGTAGTAGAAGATAGGCTTGTAGTGGCTTTCAGACCGACGTCTCCCTTCTCCTTCTCCTTTTCAACTGCATCCCCACTATCATCTGGACTTTCCGTGGCTTCTTCTGAAGTAGAGGAGCCCTGTTTTGCTTTGGATTCTGATCTCTCCTTTGGCTGCTCCTTGGGCAGTGCGGTTCTAAGAGACATTGCTTCCGACAGTAGACCCTTTTCTGAAGGTTGCGTGCTCTGAACAAATGGGGCATCGAGGACAGAAGATGATGAAATGCCAGCCATAGAAAGAGGAGAAACCGAAGAGTCACCTCAAGAACTGCCACCGCCTCCTCCACTTCCACCACCACCATTGGGGTCCAAGACAGTTCCACCACCGGAACCTGAACCGTCAACAGCAGATTGTTTGCCACCATAAGAAGCAGAATTATCCAAATTGGAACCTCCACCTCTTTTAGAACCTCCAACAGAACTGCCATCGGGTCGAGTTCCATCAGATTCTGGTGATTGTGGTGTTCTTATTGCTTGGCCCGCCTGTCCTGCATCTTCTGCTGTTTTATCTTCACTGGTCAACATTTTGTCTGCTGGTGTTGGAGATGGGCTCCTTCCGTTTTCTTTTGGGCCATCTCGTTGCTGCGTTCCTTCTGAATGATCTTTTGGTTGTTCTTCTCCATCACTTCTTGTTTCCTCATCGTCCGCTTTCTTTGCTTCTACTTTTTCCTCTTTTACTGCCGCCCCACCATTACCTCTTGGTGGTTTTTTGACAGAAGTTTGAGGGCTGACCTTCGTTATGTCTTGCGAATCTAACGGTTCTTCTGAGGTGTTCAACACTCTACCAACTGGAGTTCGTATATCCAGTTCTTCTTCATGGCCACCCTTAGACAAAGACTGTGAACTCCTCGATGGTTCATCTTGTAGCTCACCAACACTATCACCAAACGATACCCCCACCGCACCAAAATCGCACCACAGCACGCAGAGGGCACACACCAGCAGCTCACGGCCAGCCATCATCATCGCCATCACTCCTGTCACTTGCGTGTAGCCTTCAGCACAAACTAACGCCCCGTCAACACAGAGTGAAAGCAAAAAAGAGACAAGTCACACAACCACGCACCGTCCCATCCAGCACAGTCACAAATGGCAATGCACGCACCACGAGGCAGTTGGAATCAGTACAATTGCAGAACTCACACAACGTCTTGCAAACCAGAATTTAAAAATGCAGTAAAAAGCACAACAACGGATTTGAGGGTCCGGAATGACTCCCAAAAAGTAAAAAAAGAAAAATCGATCAGGCACTTCTTTTATTTTTTTTGCCAAGAAGCAAAATGTAAACGACCACTGGTTTGTGTATAAGTACTGCATGGACCGAATAAAGCAAAAAAAAAAGATCGTACTATTCCGTGAGCCCACACAACTCTCCTCACATTTCATGCGGCATCCGGCCTTTTCCCAATCCCCCTCTTGTGCGGTCCGTGGGACGCACAGCCACAGGCCGGCACAGCGTGTGCGCAACAAAAACAAGGGGTAGAAGCACGTCACTCATGACGGTGTGCGGCAAGCAACCATTGGGGGAAAACACAGGGATGCTAATTATTCCAATAAGGCAAAAGCAGCAAAAATAAATAAATAAAAGAAAATAAAAAGCTTAAATTATTGACAAAACTCAGTGGATAATGCTGGCAAGCTGCACAGTTATTGCTCCACGAAAAGCCGCAGTTCCACCCTCCCTCACACCTCAGCAGAGCGCCGCAGTGCCTGGCAGCCCCAGAATCATAAGCAACATCACCCGAGGCACACACCCATGCACGGCGATGCCGCGAATTTCAGCCATGGCCAACAAATCCGTGAAGTGCCCGTGCTCACAAAAACCGTTGCTCACAAGTGATGCTGCGTCGTGCTCCGATGGGATCTCTGGTTTCTCGGACGTTGTGCGCAAATAATCCTGTGCGGCATCACCGCCACTCGACACGTTATCACTCGTTCAGCATTTGCTGGGGCTGTGCTGGACTCGGACGTGGCTGTTGTGCCATTTAAGGGCGCTAGATCACTGTTGCTGAGTGAATCGGGGCCACTGTCCGTGCCCACGGCAGTGCGGGCATACGTGTCCTATTCGTGCTCAACGTCTTGTTATTCGCTGGCACCTGTGTTGGCGGTGGACGGCTCGTTGTCTCTCGCTGAGCAAGAATAGGATCCGCCGCGCTGCCACTTGACTCCCCGGACGTCCGCGCTCCCTGTGGGGCCTCACCGCGCAGCTGCTGGCAGACTTGCATGCTCCTGCCGAGCGGAGTGTCCTGCCACCGAGCTTGGCCACAGACAGTTCCCAGTTCCGCGCCTGGCAGCGGCATCCCAATCGCCCACACGAATACTGGCGGCCACGGAGTCCTCGTCGGCAATTGAGGCACTCCGCGTTGCCCCATTGGCCGTGCGAGACTGCGTTACCAAAGGAATTTGGATTATGCTACTTTTCTTGGTGAAGCGAGGCCACTCTGTAGAATGCGTGTTCTCCCCATCGCGCTGCGGTGCGTCATGCAATGAGGCCGCTGAGAAAGAAGCCGCGGTTGCAATTTCCCTCCCCGCAATGGGGTGTACCAATCTGACACGTGGACTTCCTTGCCGCCGTCAAGAGGTTATGCTGGAAGGAAGCCCAGGAGGAAGAGGAAGGCGCGCACACCACACTACTGGCGCTCGTCGGTATAGCGAAAACTCCATTACTTGTGTCCGGCCAAATGTTGTGCCACGACCCGCAGCCCCGCGCACAACTGCGATGCGACTCCCGCCCGCTCTTCGGTAGAATGGCGCACGCCCTGCAGATTACAGGCGGCCCTTTATGTCGGTAGCGCCTTCCCTCCCACACCGAGGAGATCGACCCGCTCCTGCCTCCGGAACCTCCACCTCGCGTGAGAACCGCAAATCTTTGTTGACCAACGAGCGGCGGATTGACGTCCTCCTGCGCAATCTGCGGCAGAGTACGCTCGCCCGTCCACAATATGAGGGCGTCCGCCCGACGTGCTCGGCCTTATGTTCCGATAGTTGGACAGGCCTCGCATGCGGATGCCGCAATGGCGCCACCGTCCTCCTAACAGGCGCCTTAAGTGCAGGTCTCCACCGAAGTCGCCAAGCATGCAAGCAGGCAAGAACCGCAGGAAGTACAACCACGAGTACTCAATATTGAACAGGCTTTTCCGACACCGCCGCATCACAGACGCCGTGAGCTGCTGATTCCCCGACGGACCACGGGAAACTGTGCCTCATCCACTGTCGGAATGCCGTCGTTGGGAATAGGGACCGCGACTGTTTGGGACTGCCTCAGCCCGCACGACGGCCCGTATGAGACGGAATACTTGCCATTTTGTACGGACGGCCCTTGCGCTGCTCACTCGTTGCTGTAGCAGCATACAACTAAAACAAGATAAAAGGTTGCTTTGTGATGAACGTTGGCCGCACTTCCCGTGGACCAACAATCACGTGGCGTGCGGGGATCTCCTCTTTTTATTGTTACTTTGCTTTTGTGTTGCTGTGTGCGCTGCGCCTATTCCTCTTGTGTGTGTGCGCACCCTCCGTGAGGGGTGCCGACACGACGGACCGCTCTCGCCGTATGTGCATGCGCAGCGGAACCTTGGATGTATTGTTATTTTTGCTTTTTGCTTTTTAGGAATTCTGGTTCGCGGGGTGGTTTTTTAGATTTACAATTGTACTGATTCCATCTGTCTCATTTGTGTGTGTAAATTGCTTTCATTTGTTACTATGTGTGACTCTCATTGCTGGATGGGACGGTGCGTGGTTGAATGACTCGTCTCTCCTTTTGCTTTCACTCTGCGTTGACGGGGAGTTAGTTTGTGCTGAAGGCTGCACGCAAGTGACAGGAGTGATGGCGATGACGATGACCGGCCGTGTGCTGCTGGTGTGTGCCCTCTGCGTGCTGTGGTGCGGTTTGGCTGGAATTGCGGCCGATTTTGTCGGCAGTGCCAATGGCAGTGCGGGTGAGTATTGGGGCTCGTGGTGGATCACTCAGCTGCGGAGGGAATGCGCGGAGGAGGTCATCAGGAGGACGGGAGGCAGGACGAATGTGTCGGCCGTTGAGGAATGCGTGCGTCAGGGAATTGACGGTGTGCGTGCCGTTTTGGATGGCCGTCGTCGGTGGGGGCCTCAACGCTCTGCCGTTGTTGTTGTTGCTGCTGAAGATGGTAAGGATACTGTCAAAAACGGCGACAGTTCGGAACGGTCATTTTTGTCAGAGCAGAGTTCGCAGGCGGGACGAGTTTTACCATCAGGAGGAGGAGGGTCTGGAAGTTTGCCGGGAGGTGAGGGTGGCACGGGACAAAACCCACCACCACCACATTCTCCTTCAACAGGACCATCTCCACCGAATCTACCAGAGAAACAGGCATCAGCAGCAGAAGAGGAAGAAGGAGTAAAATCAGATCCAAAAGACAATGAAAATAAACCGGGAGAAAGTCTAAAAGGTCGAGAAACTCCAATCGACAATCAAAATACACAAAATCCAGAAGAAACAACAACAGGAAAAAAATTGCACGATGAAGGCAATAAAAACAAACAACTGCTACAAGGGGACAACCAGCCATTAAAGGTCGAAGAAATAGCACCACGCAAACCCATAGAGGAACCTCCGAGAGAAAAAGAAGACGTTGATGAACCTGACGCAGGTGCTACAGAACGTAATTCAATTGAGAGTCACCTGGAAGCAACACGCAACCATGCAGAAAAACCCCTGGCAGGAAGCGAACACGTTGATAAAGAAAATTACGATCAAAAAGAAGAAAAGGAAAAGAAACGTGAAGAACAAGGAGACGCTCACGTACAACAACAAAATGGAAAACACGAGACACTGCATGGCTTACCAATAGAGGCAGGGACAACGCGAGGTTCACTGGCAAATCCACCTCCAGAAGAATTGCAACAGAAGCAGACCAGTGCCGGTTCAACAAAGCAGCTAGAAGGAGAAGCTCCTTTCATTAACGCGGAGAGTAAATCAAATGGACATAACGACCTATCATTGCCCTCCGTTCCTACACGTGCTGGTGTTGCTGCTACTCATGAGGCCGCCAAGGGAAACGCGGAGGTTCAAAACAATGCTGAATCTACTGAAACAGCAGTAAATAACAAAGATGACCCAAATGAGAATCTCACAGAAAATGACAAAGAATCCGCGAAAGATAAAAACGCCCTTCGTACAAATGCCACCGCAAATACAGGCGACAGTGACGGCAGCACCGCGGTCTCCCACACCACCTCCCCTTTTTTGCCTCCTCTTCTTGTTGTTGCGTGTGCGGCTGCTGCGGTGGTGGCCGCGTGAGAGTGAGGGAGAGAGAGCCGTGCACCGCCCGCACACACACTCGTCCTTCTCTCTCTCTGTGTGTGTGTCCCCTTGCATGGACTCTCGCCCTCACCTCACCCCACGAGGCACACACAATAATGTGCCCATTGTATATATGCATGCACACCCATGCAGGCCCGTTGGTGCTCTCTTTTGCACGACACGCACCGCTGCCGTCCTGCCTGGCTGCATGGGCGGAGCACCGTAACTGTTTCTGTTTTGTTTTTATTGCATTGAGTGGGCGACCTCTCTCTCTCTCCCTCTGTGTGTGTGCGTTTTGCTTTACGGGAGTAATGAGAGTGTGTGTGCGCTGGTCGTCCCACGCTTCGGCTTTTTTTTTTGTTTTTTGTAAGTTTAATTTTTTTTTCTGTTTGCTTTAAATTTTTTGCTAGTCTTTTTTTGTTATTAATTTGTCCGTTTATATATTACTGACCCCCCCATCTTTCTTTTTGCTTTTGGGGCAGTCAATATGGACGCTTTTTTCTTTTCTACTCTTCCCTCTTTTAATTGTTTCTTGCTGCACTCTTCCTACGAGGGTGCCGTGTGTTCCCGCCCAACTGCTCCACTCGCACACCCACCGACACGCTCATGACGACGGCCCTGTGCGCCTCGCCTGCTGCACGCATGAGGAGGGGCCGCGACGAACGGCGCGCTGAGGGAGCCGTGACGTGTGGGCGTGCGACGAGGGCCTGTGGGGCGGCGCACACATTTCTTCCCTCTTGTTTTGTTTTGTTTGCGGCCAGGGCTGGCAGACACCCGCAGCGCCACACACACAGCCACACCCTGCCGCCGTGTTTTTCTTTTGTTCTTTTTTTTTCTGTGGACGGATGTTTGCTGCTGCCACCGTGCGGTGATGGAGGGTGGGGAGCTGTGCTGGCCGTATTGCCGTCCAGCTGCGCATTTTCACTGTCTTCTTTACTTAATGGGTGTCTGCTACATACCGTCATGGGTGACGTGTTTCTCCTCTTGTTTTGCTTTTGTTTTTGCCTACATGCGGTGCCGGCTCCGCGGCTGTGCGTCCCATGGACTGCACCAAACGATGACTGAAAAAACGGGCCGGATGCCGCACGAAATGTGAGGGATGTTGTGTGGGCTGGTGGAACAGTACGATCTTTTCTTTGACTTCTTTTTCTTGTTGCAGGCAGTATGCATACACAAACACATGACTGTATGGTACTCCTTGGAACAGGAAATGAACTTCTTTCCGAATCAATTTTATACTTTTTTTTTTCATATTTTTGGGAGTTCTTCTGGACTCTCACTTTTTTTTCTTTTGTTTTTGTTAAATCGCTGCGGTTCATTTTTTTTTTCTTTGTGCTCACTGGTGCTGAGTGCTTACGTGTCCCGTTGACTGTCCCTCTGGCAGCCGTGCTGTTGTCACGCCCTCATTTTTTTTCTTATGCTAGAGGCACCGATGGTCCGCGACGACGATTGTTTCTGTTCCCATTGCGATGGCAGGAGGGTGACTGGCGCCGGCCTGCTGAGTGTACTTGGAGGGAGCGGATGGTGTGCGCCGTGCCTCACTGTGAGTGTGGGACGCCACCCGCCACGGCCTGCTGTGGGGCGTAATTCCAATTTGTCGGGGAAGAGAGAAGTAAGGGACGGTGCCGTGGACCTGTATGCGCTCCGTCCCTCTCTTTGCCGCCGTGGGTGTGCCGTGCGCATGGCTCCTTCTTGCGGTGCGACGTGGATGACGGTGCTTCTGCGTGCGTTGTGCGGCGGGCTTTTCTTCTCCATTTCTTTGCCCTTTTGTGTGTGGGAAAGTTGTGGGAGAGGATATGTGTGAGGGAGTGAGTGTGGGTGGCTGCCAGCCTCGCCCCGCGCATTGAGGACTTCGATACACGTGGCTTTGCTTGACGGCGTTTCGCGGCACCCAGAGTGTGGCGAGGAGGAGGATAGGGAAGATCTGTTGTGGGCAGAAGGAGGATGATAGGACAGTCCCCTTCCGTGTCATTTCCGATGTCGTTGGCAGTACATACTGAGAGCGTAAATTTGAGCGAGTGCGGGATGAAGGGTTTATGCCGCTTTGTGTGTGCTACTCAGTCGTCGTCATTGCAGGCTGTCGCCACGGTGCGTTGTGGTGCGGTGCCGTTTGATGAGGGAGGGGCGCGATGCCACGGCTGCTGTCCACCACGACCATTTATTGCCTCTGCACCGTCATTTTTTTTTTCAGTTTGTGTGAATTTTTTCGCGCTCACATAATATTTTCTTTTGCTTCACGATGAATTTATTGGAGGAACTTTGTTTTTGGTGCCTGCTTCACGGCGTTTCGCCTTGTGTGTCGGTTGCGATGCTTCTACGTGGTGCTGAAGCGTTTGGTGGGGTGTTTATTCTTCTTTTTGCGCCCCGCAGCTAATCTTGTTTGGCCATGGCGGCAGCAGTGGAGCTTTGCGACTGCGTGCTTGCCGTGCGTCTCTCATCTTTTGCCGTTGCTCCCTCGTTGTGTTGGTGGGGGAGGAGACGAGCGACTGCGTCGGTGGAGTTGCGCCCCGGTGGAGAGGGAAGGCACCGACCGCTGCTGACGGCGACGGTCTTTGCTGCAAGCGATCTGACGGGAAGACGTCACCGGTGTCACAGTTAACCGAGATGGATGAGGGCCGCACTGCGTCTCCCACCCCTTTCATCATCCCCCTCAGTCCACTGCAGTCACACGCCACACGCACCGCACGGCAGCGGCGGGACCACCATCCGGATGTCTGTGAGCCAATCGGAATGTGCAATCGGTGTGGACTCTTTTTCCCGTGTTTGAGTGCTGCCGCCGTGCCTCTTTATTTTTTCTTTCTTGTGTATGCCATGCGCGCATGGTGCCGCTGCTTGCTGCGCAATGCCGACTCGCGTGAACTAGAAACGACGCTTTGACTGCTGGCGACCAGCGAGCTCTCCGCTTTACTTACGCACCACCAACGCCAACACCTTTTGGACGCGCTTGATGGCTGGCGGTCGTAACGCCGCCACGTGGTCTGCCTCGGCTCTTGTGTGTCGTGCACTGCATCGGGACCACCATGTGATGCAGCCATTCGGTAACAGGAGCGGTGCCAGTGGTAATGTGGCTTTTTGCCGAGATTCCGCCACTCGGCACGGTGGCTGTGTGAGGCTGTGTGGGCGGTGGGAGGACGATGGCGTCACTGACTTGATTGCGTCTGCGCGGCTTTGTGTCGGAGGCTGTACTGTGATGGAGATTGTGTATGGCCGGATGTTTTTGCGTGCCACTGTGTTTGGTTGCTGTTGTTCTTTCTGCCTTTTATTCTTTTTTTTTTTGAGCGTGCAGTTCGAGATACTTCGGCTTTACCAGCACAACTATCGTTTCAAGGTGTTAGGAATTACTCGCAGTATTAGGATTGGTAGTACTGGAATATCGATCTGGCGGAATCGTGTCACTGGATTCGCCATCTGTAGGAAAGGATTTGATAGACAGGAGGAATGGTCGACGGGACGAGAGCGACACAACGCGACAGCCCTGCTGATACGTGTCTGGGTCGGTGGATGCAGTCTGCTGTGGGTGCGTGTCCGCGCAGCCGGCACCGTGTGCGGCGCAGGGCCATTTTGGCTGTGCGTGTGGCGCTGCTTGTTGTGTTGGTGCTGGCTGCAGCTGCTGCGTGGATGCCCGCGGTGCATGCGGTGGTGTTGCGACTGCGGGGCGGCACGGTGGACAGAGCCATCACGGTTGGCCGCGCCGTGGACACGGTGCTGATGGACGGCGTGTCCATCACGAACGGCGTGGCTGTGGTGTTCGACGTGCAGGCGATGCTTCCCGGCGCGCTGCGCATCGAACTGAGGAACTGCGTGTGCGACGGCGGTGCGCAGATCTACGTGCGGGGCTACAGCGGCGAGCCGGCGAGTGACCGGAGCCTGGAGGTGAGCGTGAGCGGGCTGTCCGGGAGCTACTGCTCGCTTGTGTTTGTGCACAACCTGCCGGCACACACGAACGTGACGGTCCGTGACTCGACGATTGTGACGGCGGGACCGATGCGCCACTCCCAGCTGAGCGGGCTGACGGACGCGGTGGCGTCGCCGCTTGTGCTGTACGCGACGTCGCTGTTGCAGTCGCAGCTGCGTGTGAGCAACACTGTGCTGAGGTCGACGGAGGCGGGCGGGTCGGCGGTGTACGTTGGCGGCGGCGTGGACCTGCTGTCGAGCGCGGTGGTGCTTGACGGCGTGTTGCTGGAGGCGTCGGGCGGTCTGACCGCTTCCGCGATGCATGTGGCGTCCTCGTCGCGCCTCAGTCTGCGGAGCCACTCGGTGTTCTCCGTGACGAACGTGTCGGTAGTGAGCAGCGGCGGCGGTATTGTGCTTGGAGAGCGCCTCGCGGTGTTTGATTCGGTGCTGCGCTTCGTGCGCGTCGAGGGGTCTGTTGCGTCGTCGCTGGTGCGCTGCGACGGTGGGACGATCGATGCCGGCGGGTGGCTGGAGCTGCACGACGTGTGGGCGGTGGGCGAGGCGTCGTCTGTGGCGTCGCTGTCGGGTGTGATGCTGAGCGGCGGCACCGTGTCGATTGTGCGCTGCGCTGCCACCGGCGCGACGCTTGTCTCCGGGCCGGCGATCACGAGCGGCGTCGTGTCGGTGCAGTGCAACCGTGCCGGCGGCCGGGTGCTGCAGAGCAGCGGCGACTACCGCATGGCCGGCCTGCCCTCCGTGAGCGTGGTGCCTTGCGACGGCTGTGCGGCTGCGCTGGCGTGCTTCGATGCGCTGACGGCGTCGTTCTCCGAATGCGTGTGCAGCTGCCGTGCCGGCGGTGTGGGCGAGGCGTGCCTGCTGTTCGACGTGCCGTCTGCGAGGACCGGCGGCAGTGGTGGGGGTGCGCAGGATTGCGTGAGTGGCGTGACGCTGACGGAGTCGGTGACGGTTGGCGGCGGGCGGGCGACGGCGTGCTTCGACTCGGTGTTGTTCAGCGGAACGATCACTGTGGCGGTGGACCTGCGCTCGATGGACGCGTTCGGTGACGCACTGAACGTGACGCTGCGCCACTGCGTACTTGCGGGCGGCGCGCAGCTGCGGATTGGCGGCCTCAGCGAGAGCACGGCGCGCCTGATGCCGCACGCTTTTGTCAACATGACGAATGTGACGTCGGTGGAGGGCACGATCGTGCTGCATGGCGCGATGCCTCTGCACTCGAGTGTGCTGCTGGCGAACTCGACGCTGCGCGCGACGGTTGGCGGGTCGCAGTACGTGACGACTACTCCTGGCTACGAAGGGTTTCGGTACGGCCCCGCGCTTGTCCTGGACAGTGTCCGGCTTCTGTCGACACGGTTTGTCATGACGCGGTCGACGCTGGTGTGTGGCGGGGGCTCGTGCGCTGCGATCCTCGTGGAGCGCAGCCTCGGCGTAAACCTGTCCAGCGTCTTCTACATGGACAACTGCGTTATTAGGTCGCGGACACACGTGATTTACGCCCTTGCGTCGGACCTGCGTGTTGGTAACGGCTCAGTGTTCTCCATACAGGACAGCTTGTGGAGTGCGCCGAGCAACGAATACTACAAAGGCGCGTGTGTGTTCAGGGATGTTGTTGTGGCTGGCGGCAGCGTGCTGCAGATTGTGTCCAGCACGTTCCGTCTCGGCTTCGCCATGCTCATTGCAAACACGCTGACCGTGACTGACGGCAGCTGGCTGGTGCACCGCGACAACGAGTTCCGCAGCGCCTACGTTGTGTACGTGGCTGCCCACTACGGCATGGTGTTCCGCGATCGGAGTGTATGGTCGATACTTCACAACAACTTCACGTATGGCTCGTACTCCACCATCGCAAATATGACAACCAACTGGTCACCACCATCCGACACGCTCCCGACCATCTACGGTATGTGCAACGAGGCAAGGGGCTCACCTGTGACGGATTACCAAGACGACCTCAACATTGGAGCACCCGTGACGGTGCTGGACTGTGGTGCGTGCACGGTGGACGCCGTGTGCTTTGCGGCGGGGACGAGCAGCATCAGCGGCTGTGTGTGTGAGTGCGCTGCTGGCGGCTACGGCGACACTTGTCTGCCAGCTGCGGTTCCGGACGGCCTTGGACCGCTCCCGCTCCCCGACGCGAAGGACACGGAGGTCCGCTGCGTGCACGGTGGCAGCATCGGCTCCGTGGACTATCCTGATCCCGGTGTGCGTGGTCTGTGCCTTGTCAACGTGACCTTCACCGCCGCGATTGTGCTGGACCTGTCGCATTTTGACGCGCCACAGCAGACACTCAACATCACGCTGCTGCAGTGCGTCCTCATGGGCCTGTTGATCAGGGGGAGTGGTGCGCGTGTCCACGTGAGCGTGACATCCTCGACACTGGATTTTGGTGCATTGGACTTTAGAGGTGATTTTGGTGCGAGCTCCCAGATACTGGTGGTGGGCAGTACGCTTGTGACGACGTCGAGCCACGCCATTTCCTTTGTGAAGTTTACTCTCAGTGCGAATATGGCGCTGCTGCTACTCGACAACTACATCGAGGCGAATAGGTACGCAGTCTATTTCATCAATGGTGTTGTTGTTGATGGTGGCGGGATCATTGTGAAGGGAAATACGCTGAGCACAACGAAGGACGACGACAGTGTGGAATCATCCGTTTGCGTTAATGGTGTTGGAGTGAAGAACGGCGGCTACTTTGACGTGGAGAACAACACGATGAGCTCGGTCAATGGCGTTATTTTTTGGGGGGATACTACCGTGAGCTCCGCGGGGCTGCTGCGAGTGGCGGACTGCAGCTTCGCTGGTGGGAGTGAAGTTTTTGATTCCGCGCTGTTGCATTTGTCTGGCTCGGTGACCCTCGAGGGAGGTGCGCAGTGGCGTGTGGAGGGCAACAGCGTGGGTGAAGCCTCAGTATTAACTATTCCTTATCCCCAGTACAAAATTCAGCTGTCGGGCAGCGGCACCACCGTGGCGCTTGCACACAACCGTCAGGTGGACAATAGTTATCCCTTTGCTGATCTTTCTCCGCCAGACACGATTGTTGAGTTCCCCGCAAGGTTTGTGGTTGGGTGCAACCTGCAGGGCGATGAGGAGGTGTCGTACGACGGTGTGTTTCCGGAGGTGGTGGAGGTGTTCAGGTGCGGCACATGCAACGACGACGCGGCGTGCTACATGCCCGGGACGGAGTTGGTGGACCGCGGCTCGTGCTCGTGCAGCTGCAAGGACGGATGGCATGGCGCGTCGTGTCTTCCCTTCGAGGTGCCCGACACTGTTGTGCCGCCCGCAGCGGAGAGAGCCGTCGACGGCGACACGAGCTGCGTGATGGACCAGACGCTGACAGACCTCGTGCTGAACATGTGGAAGACGCACCACTGCTACGTGGGTGTGACATTCAGCGGCGTGGGTGCTGCGCTCGCGTTTTTCCTCAACAGCATGCCGCTGCATCTCCCCATCAACATCACGCTCACTGGGTGCACATTTCGTAGTGGTGCCGCGCTGCAGTTTGTTGGGGGTGCGGCGGCGGTTGAGTCATCTGGCGTCCTGATCCGCGTGAGCCGGACGGTGATGCGTTCCTCCACCGTTGCTTTTATACGTGCCCTCCCGCAGCACTGCGACATCGCCGTCACGGAGGTTGACGCGGCGCAGTTCTCCTCGTCCGAACTGCCGGACACTAGGATGAACACGTTGAGCGTCGTGATGCTGAAGGACGCCGTGCTGAGTGCGTCGACGCTGTTGGTCAGCAACGTCAGGGCGCATGCGACGAAGCGTGATGCGTTCGTTGTGTACTCGACAGGAACGCTGACGCTGGTGGGTGGCAGCTCGCTGTACGCGCGGTACTGCAGCTTTGATGGATACACACATATGTTCTACTTGTACGGGCTCAGTGTGAGTGACCACTCCGTTATTGCGCTGCTCAACAATACAGTGTTCTCCGGGGCAAGCCTGCTGTATCAACGCAACAGATTCAGCGTGTCGGATCACAGCGTGGTGCGCGTGGTGGGGAACAGCGGCTCCGTGCGCTACGCCATCTGTAACGATGACATGTGGACTGTTCAGCGGTCAAGCTGGCTGGATTGGCGCGACAACGACGTGGAAGTGGGTGCGATGTTCTACGACAGTAGCTCCGCTTTTGTGAGCATTGACGGCAGCAGTGTGGTGACGCTGACTGGCTGCAAGATGGGCTCGACGGGGTTGTCGGTGTCCCTTTTATCTCGGGCTGACGCCGGCTACCGGTTCGTTGCTGGGTGCCTGAAGGTCGCGGGACGGGAGGTGACGACGGCGGCTGAACTGGCGCTGAACGGCATCACCAACGTGACGACGGTTACCGCGTGCGGGGAGTGCACGAAGGAGGGCGACTGCTTTGCTCCGCTGACGACGGCGGTCATTGACTGCAAGTGCCGGTGCGCTGCTGGAGGGCACGGCGATGTGTGCGTCCCAGCGCCCGTGCCTGCTGGCCCGCCGCCACCGCCACCACCGTCATCGCCGCCGCCACCGCCGCCACCGCCGGTTGGTCAGTGCATCAGCGACATGGTGTACCCCGAGGTTGCGCAGGCGGTGGGCGGCGGGCTGTCGTGGCTGTGCTACCGCAACGTGACGTTCAGCGGGGGCGGCATGAGCCTGACGGTGCTGATTGGGGGGATGACGGGCGACGTGGCGAATGTCACGTTCGATGGCTGCACGTGGAGGGACGGCGCCGTGCTGTTGCTGTTGGGCAACGTGCACGCCGCTGTGGGGTCGCTGAACATCGTCGTCACCGGCAACAGATTTATTGACGCGCTGCTCAGTCCGGAGGGTGTGTTTCCACCGCACACAAACATCACGATCAGCGGGAACAGTTTTGCGGTCACGAGGCTGTTCCATTGGTTGGGTTTGGACCTTAGGAGGCCGTCGTGTGTTGTGATGAATGGACTGGTGATAAGCAACGACTCCGCGGTGGTGCTGAGTGGCAATGTGTTTCAGAGCGTGACGACATCGTCAAGTGTCGTAAAATTTGTTGGATCTGCGCTGAGGGTTTCGTGGCACTCCGTGCTTGCGGTGCTGGGCAACACGTTTCATATGGGCGGCGGTGACAGTACGCTGATAAATATTGAAGGGTCTGGCCAATTTTCATCGCTGAAGGTGCTGAACAACTCTGCTGTGGTGATCCGAGGCAACGTTGTGGCGAGACCGGTGAAGTACTTTTTGTTAGTAATTTTGGCGTTGCGTGTGGAGTCTCGGTCAGCGGTTGTGTTTCAGGGCAACGACATGCAGAGAAGCTCGGCTGTATTTTTTTCAAGCTACTCTTCCTACATCTACTACAACTCCTGGCTGCAGCTGAGCGGCAACCTCTGCCGTGAGTCCCCATCGGCAGCTTTTCTCTTTCTGAACCCCACGGTGAATCTCCGCGACTCCACGGTGTCTGTGTCCGGCAACCGATTCATGTCCAGCACGGGCACGCCGACAGTTCTGCGGATATCCACGGTGCCTCGCGATCTCACAAACGGAGCGATTGTGGCCGCGTGCAACACCGTGAACGGCGAGGAGGAAGCGAAATACAGCATTTCCTCCGTGTACAATGCCACCATCCTGACCTGCGGCGACCCATGCACCCTCGCGGCGTCGTGCTTCCCTGCGTACACGACGACGGCCTCGAGTGATGGCTGCGCCTGCACGTGCGCTGAGGGCGGCCATGGCGATGCGTGCCTGCCCGTTGCTGTCCCCGAGCCGCCGAGCACTGACGGCGCCGATTTTTGCGTGCGGGACGTGAGTGTAGACGTGGAGGTGAACGTCAGTTTCGGGACGTCGGTGGCGTGCTACGTTGGCGTGACCTTTGCGGCGGACGTCTTGGTGGACGTGGAGTCGATGTCAGGGAGCGTGCGCAACGTGACGCTGGCGAACTGCCTTTTTGTGGACGGAGCGAGCCTGTACGTTGTCGGGTGGCGGTCCGACCCGCCTGCTGGACAGCGCGCCGATGTGTTGATCAGCGGGCTTGAGTCGCGCTCCGGCGGCGGCGTGCTGGTGGCGAACCGATTTCCGCCGGGCTCGCGCGTCACTGTGGTGGACTCGGTGCTGGTTGCGGAGAAGCGTGTTGCGTACCGTGGCGCCTACGGCCTTGGCGATGCCTCCGCGTGCCTCGTGGTGCACAACGTGAATTTAACTGGGAGCGTGTTGACCATTGCGCGCACGCATATGGCGGCGGTTTTCCGCGACGCTGTTGGCGTGCTGTTTGTTGGCGGCGTGGCGCTGTCGTCGCGCGGTGCGCTCTACGTGGACGGGCTGTCGGTGCAGACGGCGCTGGGGCTGTGCGTGTCGGTGGAGGGCGGTGTTGCGGCCAGTGGCGGCTCCGTGGTGGCGTTTGTTGACAGCGACTTCCTGCTGTGCAAGCACGCGGTGTCTGTGCGTGGGGCTGTGAGCGTGTCGGGCTCCGCTGTGGCGCTTGTGCGGAGCGACTTTGTGTCGACGGAGGACTACGCGGTGGCGTTTTATTCGACGGTGGGGCTGGCTGGTGGGTCGATGCTGCTGGCGAAGGGCAACGTGCACGACGGCGTCTCGAGGGAGATGCTCTACGCCGCTGGCGCCGTGACCGCTGCTGGGAGCACGCTGAGCTTTGTGCGCAACCGAGCGCTGCTGCCGCGGATGCTGTCGGTGAGCCTGTCGCTTACGGCTGGGGCGCATGTGAGGGTGGCGTGCAACGACGCCGGTGGGCGAGTCCTGTCGACGGCGGAGGAGTACGCAGCGGCTGGATTTGGCGACGCTGGGAGCATCGACGTTGTTGGGTGCGACGCCTGCGACAGGAACACGCACTGCTACGCGCCCGGGACGGCGTCGGCGAGCATGAAGAACGGTGTGTGCGTGTGCTTGTGCGGCAGCGGCGGGCACGGCGGGGCGTGCGTGCCTGTGGGAGCTCCTGCGCTGCCGCCTGCTGTGGGCACTGCGTCGAGTGTGTTCTTCCGCGAGGGCGTGACGCTGCGGTCGGTGTTCTTTGTGCCTGCCGGCGCGAGCGAGGTGACGCTGCGCCACGTTGTGCTGGACGGCGTGAGCCCGATGCTCTACGTGCCGTGGATGGCGCGGGACGGCGTGCGGATCGTTGTGCAGGACGTGTCGCTGCTGAACGGTGCCGTGCTGTACGTGATGGGAGGTGGAGCGTTGCGCGGTGCGGTGGCGGCGGGGAGTGACGAGGGCGGGCCGGTGGAGCTGTCGGTGTGCGATGTGGAGGCGCTGAACGGTGCGCTTGTGCTGACCGGCACGTTCCCCGCAAGGTCTGTGCTGACGGTGACGGACTCCCTGCTGGTTGCCGCGAGGCCGACGCCGCTTGTGTATCTTCCCGGCTCGCAGTCCTCGCCGTACGCACCGGTGCTGGTGCTGTCGGGCCTGCGGCTCGTGCGGTCCGTGCTGGTTGTGTCCGGCGTTGCCCTCGTGACCGTGGTGACCGTGGTGACTGGTGGGCGGACGGTGGTGGTGGACGGCGCTGTGCTGGAGCTTGTCGGTGGCGGTGTCGCGCTGGACGCGGCTGTGTTCGGTGGCGAATATGCGTTGTACGCGAGTGCGCGCGTGGTTGCGTCGGGGGGCGCTGTGCTGCGCGTGTCGGGGAGCCAGGTGTACGCCGCGCATGGGTTGGTGTTCGAGAGCGGTGTGGAGGCTAACGCATCCGCCGTCGTGGTGAACGACAACGTCGGTGCGCTGACCGATGGCGCGCTGCTGGAGCTGCGGGGGTCGGCGTCGTTTGTGTCCGGGTCGTGGCTGTCGGTGCGCGGCAACAGCATCAGTGGCAGGCTTCTGTCTGTGCCGTCGTACCCGCGCAGTGCGGAGCTTGTGCAGAGCACGCTGACGCTCCACGGGAACGCCGGCAGTGGGCCCGTCGTGATGGACGGCACCGTTGCGCTCGGGGGTGCCGGCCAGAAGTTCGTCGTGGGGTGCCTGACGCTCAACGGGCAGGCGCTGCAGCCGATGGACTACAGGTCCGCCGGCATCATCGGGGAATTTCGCCCCGTGGCGTGTGGCGTGTGCGACGCCGACGTGCACTGCTTTGCAGCTGCGACGAGGACGATGTCGAGTTCGTGCGGCTGCCGCTGTGCTGAGGGCGGGTACGGGCGCGACTGCCTGCCGGTGTACCTGCCGCACGTGGACGGGTGCAACCGCACGCTCTATAGGCCGCTGCTGAGCCACACAGCGTCGCTGACGGAGACGCGCAGCCTGACTTCAACATGCACGCCGAGCCTGAGCACGGCGCACTACAGTCCGCTGCGGTACGGGCCGACGGAGACACTGCAGGTGACGGAGACGGTGGCGTTGCCGCCCACGCGGACCCCGACGGCGTCGGTGAGCGGCACGCTGTGGTGGAGCGACGTGGCGTGCCCGACGCTCGCCGTGACGACGACGGTGGCTGGTGGGAGCCTGACGCAGAACGACATCCGCGGCGGTGGGAGCGCCGTCCCGACGCTGCTGATGGTGGCGCTGCCGCCGCCGTTTCGATGGGCACGCGACCCGCAGCTCGGCACGCACCTGAGCTTTGTGCCGGTGTCGACGGCGCCGCCGAGCGGGTTTGGTGGTCCGTGGGGAGCGATGCTGAGCAACGTGACGTGGGTGCGCAACGCGACGAATCCGTCCACCGTCCTGGAGCTCGCTGTGCCCGTGCA
Organism: Trypanosoma cruzi; assembly: GCF_000209065.1. Lineage (NCBI taxonomy): Eukaryota > Euglenozoa > Kinetoplastea > Trypanosomatida > Trypanosomatidae > Trypanosoma > Trypanosoma cruzi. The sequence continues at coordinate 249,980 of NW_001849537.1, forward strand.
CCGCGGTTACTTCATTGCAGCCGAAGAGACGATAGTCATTCGCTGCGACGCTGCGGCAGTGTCTGGCGGCTGCAAGGGCGTGCTGCTTGGGTCCTTCACGATCGGATCTGACACGCTGCCCGCCGCTGCCAGCGCCCTCTCGGCGATCACCGGCGTTGCTGCGGGTGCGGCGGCCGTTGCCGTGGTGGTGACCGGCGGGCTGGGCTCCGTCCTGGAGATGCAGGCGCTCGGCGTGTTTGCGAGGATGTCATGCGCCTCGGCGCAGGAGCGTGCGAGCACCGTTGCGCTGCCGTACTTCCTGTCGGTGTTCGCTGCCCTTGACCCGCTGTGGATGGTGGTGGGCAACGCGCTGCTGGCCGCTGTGTTCGGGTGCGTGCACTGCGGTGTGACGGCGGCCTTCCAGCGGTGGCGCGGCGTGGACGCTGCGACTGCGTGGGCGGCGATGCGCTTCCCGAGCCTAACTTACGTCGTGGCGCACGCGATGCACCTCGGCATTTTCTTCGGCTCGGTGCGTGCACTGGCGATGCCCGACGCCCGCGTGCAGCACCGCGTGATCGGTGTCGTCGGCGTGCTGTACGGTGTGGCGTTCCCTGCTGGCGTGTGCTACTTGATTGCCCGCCACGTGGGCGCGAGCTTCACGAGGTACTGGCAGTTTTCGAGGAAGCCGCTGCACGAGCGCCTGCTGTACCCCGTCGGGTATTGGCACCCCGCGGCGCAGCGGCGGATGTACGGCGGCATGCTGACGGACATGAGGGGCAGCCACGTGTACTGGTGCGTGTTCCAGCTGTCGGTGTTGTGTGTGGTGGGCCTGATTGCTGCTGTGCACCCGCCCGTGGGAGGTTGCCACGTCCAGTACTTCTGCATGGCGACTGTGCTGCTTGCGGGTGCGGGCGTGGTTGCCTTCACGAACATGATGCGCTCGGCCTTCCTGACGGTGATGCACACTGCGAGCTTTGTGCTCCTTGCGGCGCTGTGCGTGGTCAGTGCGGCGAACCACCTTGCGCCGAGCGACGGCGGTGCGAGGGCGTACGCGGCTATCGTGCTGCTGCTGACGACTGTGGTACTTGCGGTCACTGTGTACAGCGTCGTTGTGTGGTACGCGGAGGACCGCCACTGGCAGGAGCTGCGCGAGCCGCGGCGTGGAGGGCTGGAGGCGCTGCTGCGCGATGGCGAGGAGAGCGACGAGGATACGCCGAAGCCGCACGAAATGACGTCATCGTCGTACGCCTCGGGCACCACCGTTACGTCGTCGTACCGACCACCCGCACCGCCGCAGCCCATGGCCGGTGACACCCGCTCAGACGCCATGGGCCTGCTCGAGTGTGCATCGAGTGCGAGAGGCAAAATTGATCACGCCCTCCTGTGACGTGCAACACGTGGAACTGACAGGTGTGCGGTGTTGGTTGATGGGGGGAGGGTGCGGAGCCACGGATGTGCTGCGCCCCACAGCCAGCCATCGTTAACCGCACCGACGGTATTGTTGATTGTTGTTTCTATCGATGTGTTTCTATTTTGAGCGGGTGCTTCCAGGAGTTTTTCCCGTTCCGCGATGACTGTGTGGAAGGGGATTGTACTGTCGCCCTTGTTGCTCCTGCTGTTGTGTTGTATCGGACTGTAATTTTGTGGAGTTGCGTGCGAGGAACTCGGCGCCCATTTCGTGCAATGGAGGAGGGATCCAGCGAACCGCCTAGTGGAAGTAATGAATTGCAGCTCTGCCTTACCGTGGGTTTGCATGCAGGAGACATTGCAGTCCTCAGAAGCAAAGCGGCGACAGAGTAGTAGCAGGACTCCAGGTTTCCAGGAACGCCGTCGAGCGGGATTATGTATTGAGGCGCGACGCATTGCCGTGATTCCGGGCCGCCCTGGTGTGTGCGAGTGCAGCGGGGGATCGATGTCTCTTTAGCGGTGGAATTGACGGACCAGGCCATCCCAGTCACCTTCCACAATAATCCTTGAGCGCACCGCCGCCATGGCTGTACCCCTCAGGTGTGCGCGTGGAATGTGGGGGCCTTGGATGCTGCGGCATTGGGATTCGTTGCCCGCTACGGCCCGCGTGTTTTGTGTGTGCAGGAGGTGTGACGGCCACTTCCGGCAATTTGCACATCCCTTCACGGCGCGGCCTTTGATTTAATTGGCACACCTCATTCCACAGGCAAGGGATATTGTCGCGGATTGGCCACGCTGGTACGGGGATGCCTACACGAGGAATTCTTCTTTTTTAAATATTTCCCTCCGGCTTTGCAAAGTCCATGCACCACAGCAAACACAGAGGGGTGTGGTATTAGCATGGAGAGTACGATATTCACCGAGACTCTTTCCACGGCAGCGTGCGCCTATGCACCTTCTCGTCGAACCGTGGAAGCACGCAAGCACACGTCGACGGTTCTGGATCATCTGGTGACTCACATTGTTGGCGTACCCTTTTTTCTTGCCAGCAGCACTGAGGGGCGCGCACACGGATGCGGTTTGTCCTTGGCCACTGCGGCGTGCCCAGGAAATAAGCTTGTGATGCATAAGCCAAGAAGGCGTCCGACCTCGCACAGCTCACAGACGCATGGAGCACCGGCATCGTCGCATTGGCTGGACGTATTATTGGTGTCCGACAGCTCAGGCCAGGAGCTCACCGCTCCACTGCAGCAGGCGACTGGGAACCCACGCGCACGGGATCCACTGTCACTCGCAGGGAGGAGACTGCACCAGCCCGCTCCCGAACCGGTGTTTCTCACGAATACGGATGGCTGCTACGACCACTGCAACCCGCCATCCCACGCACATGCCGTTGGCGCGGCGCGGATGCCGCACAGCAGACACGCAAAGAACTTCGCACGGAAAAGCCATCTCCTCCTGCTGGACCCCACACCGCCACGATCCGATGCCCGACAGACTGCACGGTGTGCGGCAAGCGCTGCAGCTGCCGCACTAGTGTCGTGACGCACATGGCCAACGCCCAGGGCATTACGCGCTCCCAGGCGCTGCGGGAATTTGGCTTTCGCGGTGAGTCGGAGCCGCCAGAAATCCCACCGGAACCACCGCCCAGCACTTGAGCGAGGACGAGAGCGAGAGACGGCACGCCGATCGCACCTCCGCCGCAGACTGCAGAGCCCATGCCGAAGCCACTCCAATGCAGTTTTGCACGGTGTCGTACGAAAGTCAAGCCGGAACCGTATCTCATCTTTGGCACTTCCACAAGCAAGAGTTCCCCCGACAAATAGGAGGTGTTGCCAGGAATATGACGGTCTGACGGCATCCACCGCGCTCGAATGCACTTACTGTGAATTCGGAGCTCAAGCGAAAGCGGGACCACTATCCCGCATACGGGCACACGAACACTCCAGAACAGCGCTACCGTCGGCACCGAAGAAAGTGGCACTTCATAGGTGCCCTTAATGCGGCAGGCAGGCGGGCAATGCCGGGGGATTGACCACCCGCACCCGGCACAAACACCCGACAGAAAGAAAGTCGTGACACTAAAAATGGAGAATGAATAACCACGCGCTGCAAGGCTCGAACATTCGCATGAAGAACATCAAACCAACGCAGAACCCCGCCTCCGCGCAGGAGGAGAATGCCACCGAGAAACAGTGCAGCGTGTGTTTCTAAAATGGCACGCACACATGCATTGATTAGCGTCACGCTGTTGCCGATTTCCCGGCGGCAGAGGGCTCAGGCCGCCGAGAAGGCGCACGTCGCTCGGCGACGACATCCCGCTGCGACCACCACCAGTTTGGTTTTGCCGTTTAGCGTGCGGGTTTCCGTGCCACAGCAATGCCTGACTGACCCGCTACCGCACGGCACGCCACGGGCATCTGCCGGACATTGTGAATACCGGCCGACTGGAACTGTGCGGAGAGGCAGGTCTGCATTTACTCCGCTGTCCGGCTCCCACTTTGGGTGCCGGGGCTCTCTTTCACATCTTTAATCATTGGGCGGACGTGCTCTGCGATGGTGGCTGGCGTGTGGGTCTTTGTATTTACTTGAGAAGGCACGAGGAATAGTAACAATATATATAAGCAGCGCTGAATAGATATTAGTATCGACAACTATATACCTATCTGTATATGCATGTACAGCCAATAGAATATCAATTCAATAAACCAAGAAACCAAGCAATCTGTCGAATTTTAGGGGAAGGAAGGGAGATATGCACATCTATACACATCATCAGTAAATAAATTATCACTTTTGTAGTCATACCCATATCGTTATGCCTATTCATTGATCGATGCTTATTTTCATATCTATATTGCTTCATACATTTTTTCCATCGTTTTTTTATTTGTGGCATTTTGCCTCCGTTATGTTATGTATTCTTCTCCCGTGGGTTCATGCTTACGTT
>NW_001849537.1:254415-256498 GCF_000209065.1 Trypanosoma cruzi
AGGCATTCCGTCCCGCGGTCAAGGTTTCATATGCACTGAAGCACCCCATCGGACAAAAGTCGCAAGGGGCTTGCGAAGCCCATCTCAGTTGAATGATGGTTGCTATCTTGTTTGATCTCCTGAGGAGCCGCAAGGTGTGATTGCGTTGCCCTGCCACCCAACACAATGACAACTTTCAGCGAGCACTTTGCAGGCCCATTGTGCAGTTATTATTGAGGTGCACTCCACACCCGCATTTTGGGAGTGAATGGACGGTGTACCCGTAGAGGATGCTGAGGGCGGCGTCAGCGAGGCATGGGATAACATGTGCTCCGGAACAAGTGTGTGGCGTTGGCCAGAGGAGGCATTGTGTCAGCGACATCATTGATTGATGGCCATTGATTTTGGGGCTTCGGTATTCGGAGCCTTAAGGACTGGAACGCTGCTGGCTGACCAGGTGCTACTCGCCATCCGATCCCTCCTGGATGTGGCTTAAGAGACGGTGCAGGCGCGTGCGGCGGGGGAAAAGAAAGTAGGACATTGTGTGGACATGCACGTGGACGCGTCAGAGCGTCACGATATCCCTCAACAAGTGTGGAGCCCCCGGCATGGTGCGTTGATCGTCCTGATTAAACTGCCTGGGGTGGAGGTGAGTGCGCTGACTTCCGTTTCACCGAATTTTCCTTCAGCTGACAGGCTGCGCAGCTGACGTGGAGGGACACCATGCGCACCTGTTTCCGGCGTGTGCGATGCCGTTTCCCACATTTGAGGGCGATTTCCCTGATGATGTGCTCCGTCGTCCTCACTTGATCCCTTGACGACACGACGCAACGCGGGGTTGGTGCTGAGCGACGAAAGCCTTCCGTCTCGGTTGGAACCAAAACGGAGAGCCCATGAAGAGACATGCTGCTCGCGACCGGTTGATGCTTGGCCTGTGAGGAGTCTGTTTGCCACCGTGTAGCATCTAATTTGCCTGATTGCAGCGCCCTCCACAAATTGCACGGTTCTTATGCTCCTGAGTAGTGCCGATAAGGGCGGATTGCATGGTAGTGTTTCATTGCTGGAAGGCTCTGTAAGGAGGAAAATATTGTTCTTTCTTCTTCATGGAGGAGACGAATCCGTTCTTTGATTGAAGTACGAATGCCTTGTTGCAGCTCTTGTTGGCCGCTGGTGGCTTTGGTGTTTATTCCAATCAATGGCTCTCACTGGCGGCTCCAAGGCCGAATATCGACGGGTGTCGTCGTTTTTGGTCCACGTTGCTTGGCCCAACAATAAATTGTTTTTGCAGCTGGACAAGGAATTTCCAGTGGGCGTGGACCATGTTTTGCAGAATATGCCCACAACGGCTGCTGACCGTGCTGGTGGTTGTTGCGTCCTGTATGACTCTGACAACGTTCTTGCGGATTTCACTATGTTGCGTGCAAATGATGCTCCATCTGTGCCTCGTCGTGTGGCAGAGGCCTGAACCAACGGGGGGTAGAGTGTTGTGATGAATTCGAGCACCGACAACCCTCGTGTTGCTAATCGTTGTGCTCGTTTTCACTGCGGTCCTCGACGTGGGGAACGTTTTATTATTGTGTGCGGTATGGGGATCACACATCCGCTGGCGTATCGCAGTGTGGCGGTATTTGGTCAAAGGACCCTGTGGAATAGTTTGTGAGGACGAGGGATGATGGCAGGACTGTCATGCCCGCACAGACGGAGACGAGAATGGGATTTTTGATGTGCCCTGCAACACTGCGCGCTCGATTGCGCCATTGGATGCGTGCAGAGCAGGTGGCTCTCCGGTGTCTGTTGGCTTCACGGCCAACCCGCTGGCCCCTTCTGAAGGGCATTCAAGAGCATTCGTTCTCTGAGGGAGTTTCTGCTGTGTGGTCCGCACACTGCAGTGCCCGCTCCATTGGGCTTTTTCTTCGGTGAGAGGATGGTCTGTTGCACTTCTTGGACTTCTGTGGTGAGGGGAGGGTCGCGGGGCGACATGCCCACCGTTTCGGTGTTGGCGCACCGCGTACTTGTGGCTGCGTTACGCAGGAGGCACAATCATCTGTAGCAGGATGAAAGCGACGTGTTCTTGACCCTTGCCAGCAATGCACGGTCTTCCTGT
>NW_001849537.1:256598-267465 GCF_000209065.1 Trypanosoma cruzi
GAAAGAGTACCAGGCGGTACTTATGCTGCAAGGCAACAAGGCCTCTGTGCACTTTGACGGTCAGTTGCTGGCGGAATAGGAAGAGGTGCCGTTAACAGGTCAGAAGCCACCTGAGGTCCTGAGGTTTTGCTTTGGCGCGTGCTGTGGGCACTAATCCCATGTGACGGTGAATGACGTCTTTCTGTACAGCTGCCCACTGAATTCCACTGCGATGCGTGCACCCAAGGACAGGGCCCCCGCTCCGACGAGGGAAGCGGCTCCGACACCACCCGAGAAGATTCGAGTATTTGACAGCGTCAGGGAGCACATTGCTGGGAATATTACCGAAGAGAAATGAATGAGCACCACGCCCTGGACACGAATTCCCATTACAAATAGTCACCTCGCAGGGTGTTGGAGCGGCGTGAGTCCCGACGACCGCCTCGCCTCTCCCAACGACGTGGAATTGACACTGCGTGATTTAGGCGCTAACAACACCGTGCGTGTGTGCGTGTCTTGTGCGTTGCTGCTTCTACTGGGGTTGTATTTGGGTGGTGGCAGCTTTCTGAGCCACGGAGTGCGGATCTGCGACGCCTCACGGAGAATACGTGCCGCACTTCCCACCCTTTTTCACTTATCTTTTATTTCTTTAATGTTTTTACTTTTAAATGTCTTTTTAATGCAGTTCAGCTGGAGCAGTAAGTACTGTTGTTTTTTCTTTGCGTAATGTTCGGCTGCTGCACACTGTAATGAGCGACGTGTTTCCCGCTCTTGTTTGCTTTTGTTTTTGCCCACACGCGGTGCCGGCCCTGCGGCTGCGCGTCCCACGGACGGCACGAAACGAGGTTAGGAAGAGCAGGCCGGATGCCGCATGAAATGTGAGGGATGTTGTGTGGGCTGGTGGAACAGTGCAATCTCTTTTATTTATTTTAATTTCCCTTTTTCTTTTCCTGGTGCGGGCAATGTGTATATACACACGGTCGCTTCGTGCTGCATGGCACATGAAATAAAAGTCCTGCCGCATCAATTTTTCCTTTTATTTTTGGGAGTTATCCCGGACCCCCGCCCTTTTTCTTTTTTTTAAATCCCCGCGGCTTGTTTCTGTAGTTACCGTATCTGCTGTCACTGTGTGTCTCCGTGTCCCGTTGAGTGTTCCTCTGCTGACTGTGCAGTTGACATGCCCTCGTTCCTCTTTTTTCTCTTCTTTCCTGCTGGAGGCATCGATGTTCCGCTACGGCGATTGTTTGTGTTCCCCTTTGCGATGGCAGGAGGGCGACTGGGCGGCGGCCTGCTGAGTGCACTCGGAGGGAGCGGACTGTGTGCGCCGTGCCTCACTGTGAGTGTGGGACGCAATGCCAACCCGCCGGGGAAGCGAGAAGTGAAGGACTGCAGTATGTACTTGTATGTGCCCGTCCCTCTCTTTGCCGCCGTGTTTGTGCTGTGCGCATGGCTCTATCCTGCGGTGCGACGCCGATGGCGTTGCTATTTGCTGCCCTCGGATTTGCGTTGGGCTTCTCCTCTCCATGACACCGCCCTTGTGTGCGGGACAGTGAAGGGAGTGGAGATGTGTGAGGGAGTGAGGGCGGCCGTTGTTTCCGTACATTTAGATCTTCAGACACGTGGCACTACTCGGCCGCCTCTCGCAGTTCCCAGGCTGTGGATTGAGAGAATGTGAGGGTCTGCTCCAAGCAGAAGGACGACAACAAGATGCAGTGCATGACGGCCAACCTGACTGGTGTGTGGTTGCAGCGCATGGGGCACGTGCGCCAGTACGCGTTGGGCGTTGCGCTCATGATTGGGGAGGAGGGGCGGCACGACGTTGCGGCGCAGCGGGAACGCATGACGGACTGCCTGTGCTGTGAGGGGCGCGTGTTGGAGTGAGCGTGTCGTGCCTGTGAGGGACTGAGGAGAGAGGGAATAACAGTAATGGTGACTGTGGGAGTGTGAGGAACGGTGCACGGGCGAGGAGCGCTCCTCTTTTGTTTTTTGATTTGATTGTTGTTGAGCCGCGCCCACCCAATTGTTGTTGTTGTGTGACTCTCATTGCTGGATGGGACGGTGCGTGGTTGTGTGACTTGTTTCTCCTTCTTCTTTTTGCGTTGACGGGGAGTTAGTTTGTGCTGAAGGCTGCACGCAAGTGACAGGAGTGATGGCTATGATGGTGACCGGCCGTGTGCTGCTGGTGTGTGCCCTCTGCGTGCTGTGGTGCGTTGCCGGCGGTGTTTATGCGAGGGACGTTGACACCAACGCACTGGGTGGCTGCATGGCGTCGGGAGTGTTGGGTGGGAATGGATCCCACATGCCTGACGGATGCAATAAAACCGCGATTACGGTGCCTTTGCGGTCAGTACTGCCCATTACTGCCGTCGAAGCCTCGGCTGGAGAAGGTGATGCTCTTGCAACAAAGAACGATTCGCATTCAAGTGAGACTTCCAACGCTGGTGCTTCTACTGCTGGTTCCGGCGGTGGAGACAGTTCTGGCTCTGCTGGTGCTTCTGGTTCTGGTTCTGCTGGCGCTGCCGGGGCTTCTGGTGGCAGTGGAACTTCTACTGGAGGTTCTGGTTCTGGAGGCGGTGGAGGAGGTGGTCCTGCTGGACCTTCTGCTGGCGGTAAAGGCAACGGTGGCATTTCTCCTGCTTCTTCTGGTCCTGCTGTTGCTCCTTCAGATCCTCCTGCCGGTTCTCCTTCTGCTCCTGCTGCTCCTCCTGCTCCTGCTCCTCCTTCAGATACTGCTGCTGCTCCTGGTGTTAATTCTTCAGCTGGCAGCAGTGGTGGTACAGCGGGGTCACCAGGCAGTAATCCATCTAACACAACAGGAGAATCTCCAACAGGAAATCAGTCGTCTGCTGCTGCAGCGCCTAACGATTCCTCGCCAGCCGAAGGACCGGAAGGAACGACATCCGGCACTGGACACACACGACAAGAAGAAGAAGAGGAAGAAGAAAATGAAAAGCAGCAGCAAAGTGATGAGGCACAAGCCCAACAACATCAACAGCATGAACACCCCGCGGAAAACGGCGAAGAATCCGCGAAAGATGAAAACGCCCTTCGTACAAATGCCACCGCAAATACAGGCGACAGTGACAGCAGCACCGCGGTCTCCCACACCACCTCCCCTCTTTTGCCTCTTATTGTTGTTGCGTGTGCGGCTGCTGCGGTGGTGGTGGCCGCGTGAGAGTGAGGGAGAGAGAGCCGTGCACCGCCCGCACACACACTCGTCCTTCTCTCTCTGTGTGTCCCCTTGCATGGACTCTCGCCCTCACCTCACCCCACGAGGCACACACAATAATGTGCCCATTGTATATATGCATGCACACCCATGCAGACCCGTTGGTGCTCTCTTTTGCACGACACGCACCGCTGCCGTCCTGCCTGGATGCATGGGCGGAGCACCGTAACTGTTTCTGTTTTCATTGCATTGAGTGGGCGACCTCTCTCTCTCTCCCTGTGTGTGTGTGTGTTTTGCTTTACGGGAGTAATGAGAGTGTGTGTGCGCTGGTCGTCCCACGCTTTGTTTTTTTTGTTTTTTCTTCTGCTTGTGTTGTGGTTGAGTGCACCCATTCCGCTGGCTGCGTGTGTGTGTGTGTGCGATGATATGAGTAATTTGCGTGTGTGCTATCTGCCTCTCTCTGCCGTTGCTTTCTTTGGACTCCCTTGTGGCGCAGAGATGCTCTGCAATTATAGGGGCTAGCAAAAACCCAAACGCCATGTCGCTCACGCTGTGGAGTGGTGTAAACGCTGGGAATACACGCACGCACAAACTTCTGGCTGCTGCGACCCTCGCCAACGTTGCGGTGACGCCGAAGACGTGCGAGTACGGCCGCGAGAACTCGACGGCGGAATGCTGCCGCAACTGCAGCCCGTGCGGCCGCTACCCCGTGCTGCAGACGGAGGAGGGCTGTGTGTTCGAGTCCAACGCCATCCTGCACCACACCGCGTGCATTGAGCGGAGCGGCGGCTTCCTGTACGGCCTCACGCCGCTGGAGGGCAGCCAGGTGGACATGTGGCTCGACTTTTCGGCAACGGAGCTGGACGCTGCCCCCGCACCGTTTGTGCAGCACGCCTTCCGTGGCGGGCAGCGGCTCGCCAACGCGATGGACCGCGTGCACGAGGTGCTGCGTGCGCTGGAGGCGTGGCTGGAGACGCGCACATTCCTCGTGGACGAGTGCGTGGCGGTTGCGTTTGCGCCGCAATGGCACTATCGTCTGAGCGGTGCGGAGGGAGAGGCACTGACGAGGAAGTACCGGAACGCGTACCGCCTGTACAACACGGTGGTGCAGCAGCCGAAGACGGTGGAGGTGCTGCCGCCGAGCCGTTTGTGCTGGACGCGTTGAAGCGCGAGTACAGCAACACGCGAGAGCATATAAATGTGCGTGTGTGGGCGGTGTGTGTGCTGTTGGTCCTTTCGGAGACGTCAAATTTCACAGTAGCAATTCGCTCTTGGTGTTAAATTCTTTTCTTTGTGTGATTGAGAGAGAAATGAAAAAAAAAACATGCCGACAGAAGGGGTGAAACAGTTAGCACCGCCAATCAACCAGAGTGAATGGCACCATCATCCTCACCGCAGGCACTCCAAACATCAACAACTCACGCACACAGACACACGGAATAAAGAAAATGGACTGCGCCGGAAGCAAAGCAACTGCCATCAAAAGCAGAAGCCACTGCGGGTGCTTCTGCATCGCGTCAGCACACACCGAGCAACGTCCACAAAAAAAACCGGCGGAATGCAAAACGGCACAGCCACCCCTCGCAGCACAAACGCGCTGCCCCCAGCCGTTTGAATTCTTTTCCCTCCAACGCACCCGCTCGACCGCCGGCGCACAACACCCCGCACAGCCGGAGAATCCCCTGTCGGTCAATCCACGGCGGGAGAGACACATCGGCACGTGCAGCTGCTTGGCGGGAAGCAAAACACACTTATCCCAGGCACCCAAAGGCTCACCGCTCACTGGCTGCACGCCACCAACATCGCAGCTGCAACACGGCCAGGGGACGAATCGCGGGCTACTGTCCTCCATCCTCGCAAGGCGCCGCACCCTGGAAGCACGTCCGAAAGGCCAAAAACAAGCCGCATGGAGCTGCGTCTTCGATGCGCCGTGTGAGCCACACCACGGTGACCGTTGCCTTTCCGCGAAGAACACAGAGGACAGTTAAGAGAACGAAATAAAATCGGAGCCGCAGAGGGCACACACCAGCAGCACACGGCCAGCCATCATCATCGCCATCACTCCTGTCACTTGCGTGCAGCCTTCAGCACAAACTAACTCCCCGTCAACGCAAAAAGAAGAAGGAGAGAAAAGTCATTCAACCACGCACCGTCCCATCCAGCAATGAGAGTCACACACCACAACAACAACAATTAGGTGGGCGCGGCTCAACAACAATCAAATCAAAAAACAAAAGAGGAGCGCTCCTCGCCCGTGCACCGTTCCTCACACTCCCACAGTCACCATTACTGTTATTCCCTCTCTCCTCAGTCCCTCACAGGCACGCCACGCTCACTCCAACACGCGCCCCTCACAGCACAGGCAGTCCGTCATGCGTTCCCGCTGCGCCGCAACGTCGTGCCGCCCCTCCTCCCCAATCATGAGCGCAACGCCCAACGTGGACTGGCGCACGTGCTCCATGCGCCGCAACCACACACCAGTCAGGTTGGCCGTCATGCACTGCATCTCGTTTTCCTCCCTGTGCATGAAGCAGACCCTCACACCTTCTCAATCCACGGCCTGGGAACTGCGAGAGGCGGCCGAGTGGTGCCACGTGTCTGAAGATCTAAATGTACGGAAACAACGGCCATCCTCACTCCCTCACACATCTCCACTCCCTTCACTGTCCCGCACACAAGGGCGGTGTCATGGAGAGGAGAGACCCAACGCACATACGAGGGCAGCAAATAGCAACGCCATCGGCGTCGCACCGCAGGATAGAGCCATGCGGACAGCACAAACACGGCGGCAAAGAGAGGGACGGGCACATACAAGTAAACACCGCAGTCCTTCACTTCTCGCTTCCCCGGCGGGTTGGCATTGCGTCCCACACTCACAGTGAGGCACGGCGCACACAGTCCGCTCCCCTCCGAGTGCACTCAGCAGGCCGCCGCCCAGTCGCCCTCCTGCCATCGCAAAGGGGAGCACAAACAATCGCCGTCGCGGAACATCGATGCCTCCAGCAGGAAAGAAGAGAAAAAAGAGGAACGAGGGCATGCCAACTGCACAGTCAGCAGAGGAACACTCAACGGGACACGGAGACACACAGTGACAGCAGATACGGTAACTACAGAAACAAGTCGCGGGGATTTAAAAAAAGAAAAAGGGTGGGGGTCCGGGATAACTCCCAAAAATAAAAGGAAAAATTGATGCGGCAGGACTTTTATTTCATGTGCCACGCAGCACGAAGCGACCGTGTGTATATACACATTGCCCGCACCAAGAAAAGAAAAAGGGAAATTAAAATAAATAAAAGAGATTGCACTGTTCCACCAGCCCACACAACATCCCTCACATTTCATGCGGCATCCGGCCTGTTCCTCCAATTCGTGTTTTGTGCAGTCCGTGGGACGCGCAGCCGCAGGGCCGGCACCGCGTGTGGGCAAAAACAAAAAAAAACAAAAGCGGGAAACACGTCGCTCATTACAGTGTGCAGCAGCCGAACATTACGCAAAGAAAAAACAACAGTACTTACTGCTCCAGCTGAACTGCATTAAAAAGGCATTTAAAAGTAAAAACATTAAAGAAATAAAAGATAAGTGAAAAAGGGTGGGAAGTGCGGCACGTATTCTCCGTGAGGCGTCGCAGATCCGCACTCCGTGGCTCAGAAAGCTGCCACCACCCAAATACAACCCCAGTAGAAGCAGCAACGCACAAGACACGCACACACGCACGGTGTTGTTAGCGCCTAAATCACGCAGTGTCAATTCCACGTCGTTGGGAGAGGCGAGGCGGTCGTCGGGACTCACGCCGCTCCACACCCTGCGAGGTGACTATTTGTAATGGGAATTCGTGTCCAGGGCGTGGTGCTCATTCATTTCTCTTCGGTAATATTCCCAGCAATGTGCTCCCTGACGCTGTCAAATACTCGAATCTTCTCGGGTGGTGTCGGAGCCGCTTCCCTCGTCGGAGCGGGGGCCCTGTCCTTGGGTGCACGCATCGCAGTGGAATTCAGTGGGCAGCTGTACAGAAAGACGTCATTCACCGTCACATGGGATTAGTGCCCACAGCACGCGCCAAAGCAAAACCTCAGGACCTCAGGTGGCTTCTGACCTGTTAACGGCACCTCTTCCTATTCCGCCAGCAACAGACCGTCAATGTGCACAGAGGCCTTGTTGCCTTGCAGCATAAGTACCGCCTGGTACTCTTTCTTCGGCTCCCAAGTGCTCCTCCGTGTTGTTGTCGTCCCTTCGAACGCCGTCTCCCGCTTCTTATTTTGGCTGCACGACAGTCCCATGGTATGATTGGACGCAGTGTCCGCCAGCACCGCAGTCAGTGGAGGAGTGTTCCCACTCGGGGCCTATTCGATGGTCACCGATGCCATAATTGTGAAGTGGTGGCTCAAGAATACATGACGCACGTTATCATCCCGAGTGTTCACGGGCCATATTGTCCTGGACTCAAGTCCCGTGAATCGGAACCCATCGTTGTCCTTCACTGCATTCGTCACCGTTGCATGCAGGCAACGGTACTCGTCGTTCCGCGTGCCATCACTGGCCGCATCGGACGAAACTGCCACCAGACCCGCCGTGGGTATTGAAACGCTGGAGAAGAAACTGCCCTTTTGCACCCCAGCACTGAGGACGGACTTGATTGCACTCACTTCCTCCGTCAGGCGGGAAAGTGAAACGGCACGGCCCTCACCGTTGCCCCTCCGTTGTAAAAGATGCAAATCCCCGTCCGAGTGCAGCAGGGTGCTGGCGAGCTCCCAATTCACAGCACTGTCCATGACAACCGGCCCAACATAAAACGAGCGGCTGTTGGCCGTGACCCAAACGTAAAGCGGATTGGCCCTATTCTCCACCGAGGCGTGCCCTCTCTGAGTGCACAGCATGACCTTCCTTCCCTCAATGGTCGCGGTGATGAGGGCATCCACACGCAGGCTTTCTTTCTGAGAGGCTCCCGATCGTGAGTTGACACACACGCCTAAAAGCTTCTCGATGGCCTCCGTCCACGTTGCCCCCATGTCACGCGACTCGTACACCCTCCGGCCATTCTCGCAGTCAACAATCATGGGAAGTGATCCCTCCCACTCGCTGACGCGGGGTTAAGGCATTCCGCAGGGGACATGCCCTCAGAGAGCGCCCAGTTACTGCCGTTGTCCGTCGAGTAAATGGTCATGGAGCAAACGTATTCTGCCTCATTCCTCGCCATCAGAGGAAACAGGAGGGTGCCATCCTCCATCACAACACCTGCGCCACCGGAAGCAATGAACTCCGTCCGTTCACCTTCGTGAGAAGCAGAAGAGATCAGTTTCGAGAGTGTTTGGGGTCGCCCCATTCGATCCGTCCACTCTGCTTGCCACCCGTGGGATTCGTGACATCGCCCACAACCAGTTGCAGCTCCAGGCCGCCCTCTCTCCAACACCCACCTTCGTAGGACACATCCGAGCCTCCCGCAAGAAGAAACGCTCCGTTGCCCTTCGTGACTGTTGTGGAGTGGTGCACAACACCCAGAC
The DNA here is from genome assembly GCF_000209065.1 of Trypanosoma cruzi. Taxonomy (NCBI): domain Eukaryota; phylum Euglenozoa; class Kinetoplastea; order Trypanosomatida; family Trypanosomatidae; genus Trypanosoma; species Trypanosoma cruzi. The sequence continues at coordinate 265,245 of NW_001849537.1, forward strand.
CCTCCTTTCCCTCCGCTGCACCAAGCACAGTGTGTGCCCTCCATGTATCTTTTATTGGCCACACCAACAAGAGTGGAACAATTCCACGCAGGGTCAATGTACCCCGCAACAAAATCGGAAGAAAAGGGCTTAGTTAATTGACCACCTTGACATTCGGCATCCATGTGACCCTCGGCAAAAGCAGCCACCACTCCACCAGCACTGACGAGAAGGGGTAAAACAAATGAATCCCTCGTCGTACCTGGAACAACCTCATCCCTCGGCTGCAACACCTTCTTCTGTGGAAAAATAGATCGACCCTCTCCGGCTCCTGAACACTTCTTAAATCATTCTTGCCATCATTCTCCTTTGCAGGCGTGGCTCCACAATTACCGCAGCGCAACGTCACAAAAAGAAAAAAAGAAGGCAGCACCGCGGAAGCAAACACAAGCCGGGACATGTTGGGCCTCTGCGGCTCACTCTCTCTTCCTTCCCTCCTCCTTCCGCTGGATCCGGTCACGCGGCGACGGTTGTGTGTGCGGGGTGCCTTGACTGCAGCAACACGTGAGAGCATACAAATATGTGTTTGTGTGTGTGCTGTTGGTTCTTCAGTGCCTTCGAACTTCACTGTATCGATTGGCGTTTGTTTTCCTTCCCAGTTTGAGTGTGTTTGCGCGCAGGAAATCAAATTAGAATTTAAAAAGCACCAAAACAGAGCGTGGCAGAAGAAAGGGTGGCGCCGCCATCCACAGTGTAACACACCAGCGTCGTCGTAACCGCTACAGTAATTACTCTCTCCGTCAACAACAGCTCAAGTACTGTGAGGCCGCAGGCAGAAGCAGAGACACTGACGTTTGCGCACGGGCCAATACACCCTCCGGCAAACGGCACCAACCAACAGGCAGCCAGCAGAAAGTAAGTGCAAGAAAAATCCCAAGTGCTGCGGGATCCTTGCAAGCAGCGCTCCCTCACTGCAGGGCCTCTATTAAAGCGTTCCTCGCCGCAACATCCTCACAACCCGCTCGGCGTGTCGGTGGATTTTCCCGTTCACCGGAACAAAAACAGCGGGATGCTCCGGCAGGGATCGAAGACACACAGAGCGCACCGTCGACGCGACCAACGGGCGCAGGCTCTCGTGAAGTGAGATCCCACAACCGTGATCCCTCCATTGACTCTCCTGGACGTGGAGGAGGCATGAAATGTCCTCTTCTCTACAGTAGTCCCGAAACGCAAAAAATACCGCAGGACATCCCGCGCAGCCACGGCCTCCTCAGCAGCCCGACAGTCCACGCCGTCGCACCGCTCCTCAAGAGGTCGCCAGGCCCGGTGAAGCAAGCAAAAGGAGAGCAGCAATTCGGTCAGGGCGTTCAGCAAAATAAGGCACAGCAGTCGGGTAGGCGCGGCCCATCCACGTCCTCCCCCTCAACCGACCCACCACACAGTCGGATCACACACCCAAAAAGAGCAGTGGCGCCCAAAAAAATAACACGGACACTAACGCCTCGTGCTCTCCTCAATGTAGCTTCACGGCACATCCGAGGCATCACAAGAAGGGACAAATACTTACATTCCGTCGGCATAAGCACGGGAATAAAGCGCGAATTCCGCCCTGTGAAATCCCATCCAAATAGTCTCGGCCACAGAGTGTCTGTCGCCGACCCTCAGGAAGGGCTGATGCATCGACTGCCGCTGAACGATCACTCAGCGATGCAACAAAAAGAGCCACCGTCTCTCGAGGCTAGTCACCACCCTTTCCTCCCATTGAAAGGAAAAAAGCAAAGTGACGGTGTGGGCGTGTCTAGCTGACAGAAATGGAGGAATTGACTCCAGCAGCAGAAGAAATTGAACTGATCCTCCTCCCGAAACCTTCAAAGACACCGGTCGGTCAGCTGCCGAGGTTGACGGCGCGGAGGACAACACCTTGAATGCATGGAGCACTGCAGCGGCCTGAATATATTCAGCAATATCCGCGGTCAGTCCATGAACGCACAACAAAGAGACAGCAAGTCCAAAGGGGCGTGTGAACCCGTCAACGATCACCCGCGCCGGGGGATCGCCACTCCCACCCTCTGGGGCACCTCAATGACGCTAAATATTTCCACCGCATGGCATAAAGCAGTGCCTTGCAGCACCCCATGCAGTGCAGCAATAGAAAACCATCTCGAACACGGCGTGCGACAAAGATACCAAAGGAAGGTGCAGCAAATGCCCTCCGCATCTCAGCAGCTCCAAACATCCAGTA
>NW_001849537.1:267565-272252 GCF_000209065.1 Trypanosoma cruzi
GTGACGCAAGTACACAGTCGTCAGCAGCAGCACGATAGCCGCGTACGCCCTCGCACCGCCGTCGCTCGGCGTAAAGTGGTTGGCCGCGCTCACCACGCACAGCGCCGCAAGAAGCACAAAGCTCGCAGTGTGCATCACCGTCAGGAAAGCCGAGCGCATCATGTTCGTGAAGGCAACCACGCCCGCACCCGCAAGCAGCACAGCCGCCATGCAGAAGTACTGGACGTGGCAGCCTCCCACGGGCGGGTGCACAGCCGCAGTCAGGCACACCACACACAGCACCGACAGCTGGAACACGCACCAGTACACGCGGCTGCCCCTCATGTTCGTCAGCATGCTGCCGTACATCCGCTGCTGCGCCGCGGGGTGCCAATACCCGACGGGGTACAGCAGGCGCTCGTGCAGCGGCTTCCTCGAAAACTGCCAGTACCTCGTGAAGCTCGCGCCCGTGTGGCGGGCAATCAAGTAGCACACACCAGCAGGGAACGCCACACCGTACAGCACGCCGACGACACCGATCACGCGGTGCAGCACGCGGGCGTCGGGCATCGCCAGTGCGAGCACCGAGCCGAAGAAGATGCCGAGATGCATCGCGTGCGCCACAACGTACGTTAGGCTCGGGAAGCGCATCGCCGCCCACGCACTCGCCGCGTCCACGCCGCGCCACCGCTGGAAGGCCGCCGTCACACCGCAGTGCACGCACCCGAACACAGCGGCGATCAGCGCGTTGCCCACCACCATCCACAGCGGGTCAAGGGCAGCGAGCACCGACAGGAAGTACGGCAGCGCAACGGTGCTCGCACGCTCCTGCGCCGAGGCGCATGACATCCTCGCAAACACGCCGAGTGCCTGCATCTCCAGGATGGAGCCGAGCCCGCCCGTCACCACCACGGCAACAGCCGCCGCACCCGCAGCAACGCCGGTGATCGCCGAGAGGGCGCTGGCAGCGGCGGGCAGCGTGTCAGACCTGATCGTGAAGGACCCAAGCAGCACGCCCTTGCAGCCGCCAGACACCGCCGCAGCGTCGCAGCGAATGACTATCGTCTCGTCGGCAGCAACGAAGTAACCGCGGTGCACGGGCACAGCCAGCTCCAGGACGGTGGACGGATTCGTCGCGTTGCGTACCCACGTCGCGTTGCGCAGCATCGCTCCCCACGGACCACCAAACCCACTCGGCTGCGCCGTCGACACCGGCACAAAGCTCAGGTGCATGCTGGGCTGCGGGTCGCGTGCCCATCGAAACGGCGACGGCAGCGCCACCATCAGCCGCGTCGGGACGGCGCTCCCACCGCCGCGGATGTCGTTCTGCGTCAGGCTCCCACCAGCCACCGTCGTCGTCACAGCGAGCGTCGGGCACGCCACCTCGCTCCACCACAACGTGCCGCTCACCGACGCCGTCGGGGTCCGCGTGGGCGACAGCGCCACCGTCTCCGTCACCTGCAGGGTCTCCGTCGGCCCGTGCTGCGTCGGACTGTAGTGAGCCGTGCTCAGGCTCGGCGTCCATGTTGAAGTCAGGCTGCGCGTCTCCGTCAGCGTCTCCGTGTGGCTCAGCAGCGGCATGCCAGACGTGCGGTTGCACCCGTCCACGCGCGGCAGGTACACCGGCAGGCAGTCGCGCCCGTACCCGCCCTCAGCACAGCGGCAGCCGCACGACCCCGACATCGTCCTCGTCGCAGCAGCAAAGCAGCGCACGTCGGCGTCGCACACGCCACACGCCACGGGGCGGAATTCCCCGATGATGCCGGCGGACCTGTAGTCCATCGGCTGCAGCGCCTGCCCGTTGAGCGTCAGGCACCCCACGACGAACTTTCGGCCGGCGCCCCCAAGCGCTACGGTGCCGTCCATCACGACGGGTCCGCTGCCGGCGTTCCCATGGAGCGTCAGCGTGCTCTGCACAAGCTCCGCACTGCGCGGGTACGACGGCACAGACAGAAGCCTGCCGCGGATGCTGTTGCCGCGCACCGACAGCCACGACCCGGACGCGAACGACGCCGACCCCCGCAGCACCAGCAGCGCGCCATCGGTCAGCGCACCGGTGTTGTCGTTCACCACGACGGCGGACGCGTTGGCCTCCACACCGCTCTCGAACACAAACCCATGCGCGGCGTACACCTGGCTCCCCGACACGCGCAGCACAGCGCCCTCCGACGCCACCACGCGCGCACTCGCGTACAACGCATATTCGCCACCGAACACAGCCGCGTCCAGCGCGACACCGCCACCGACAAGCTCCAGCACAGCGCCGTCCACCACCACCGTCCGCCCACCAGTCATCACCGTCACGAGGGCAACGCCGGACACAACTAGCACGGACTGCACGAGCCGCAGGCCCGACAGCACCAGCACCGGTGCGTACGGCGAGGACCGCGAGCCGGGAAGATACACAAGCGGCGTCGGCCTCGCGGCAACCAGCAGGGAGTCCGTCACCGTCAGCACAGACCCCGCGGGGAACGTGCCGGTCAGCACAAGCGCACCGTTCAGCGCCTCCACATCGCACACCGACAGCTCCACCGGCCCGCCCTCGTCGCTCCCCGCCGCCACCGCACCGCGCAACGCTCCACCGCCCATCACGTACAGCACGGCGCCGTTCAGCAGCGACACGTTCTGCACAACGATCCGCACGCCGTCCCGCGCCATCCACGGCACGTAGAGCACCGGGCTCACGCCGTCCAGCACAACGTGGCGCAGCGTCACCTCGCTCGCGCCGGCAGGCACAACGAACACCGACTGCACCGTCACGCCCTCGCGGAAGAACACACTCGACGCAGTGCCCACAGCGGGCGGCAGCGCGGGAGCTCCCACAGGCACGCACGCCTCGCCGTGCCCGCCGCTGCCGCACAAGCACGCGCACACACCGTTCTTCATGCTCGCCGACGCCGTCCCGGGCGCGTAGCAGTGCGTGTCCCTGTCGCAGGCGTCGCACCCAGCAACGTCGATGCTCCCAGCGTCGCCAAATCCAGCCGCTGCGTACTCCTCCGCCGTCGACAGGACACGTCCACCAGCGTCGTTGCACGCCACCCTCAAATGCGCCCCAGCCGCAAGCGACAGGCCCGCCGACAGCATCCGTGGCAGCAGCGCTCGGTTGCGCACAAAGCTCAGCGTGCTCCCAGCAGCGGTCACGGCGCCAGCGGCGTAGAGCATCTCCCTCGAGACGCCGTCGTGCACGTTGCCCCTCGCCAGCAGCATCGACCCGTCGGCCAGGCTCACCGTCGAATAAAACGCCACCGCGTAGTCCTCCGCCAACAAAAAGTCGTTCCGCACAAACGCCACAGCAGAGCCCGACACGCTCACAGCCCCACGCACAGACACCGCGTGCTTGCACAGCAAGAAGTCGCTGTCAACAAACGCCACCACGGAGCCGCCACTGGCCGCAACACCGCCCTCCACCGACACGCACAGCCCCAGCGCCGTCTGCACCGACAGCCCGTCCACGTAGAGCGCACCGCGCGACGACAGCGCCACGCCGCCAACTAACAGCACGCCAACAGCGTCGCGGAAAACCGCCGCCACGTGCGTGCGCGCAATGGTCAGCACGCTCCCAGTCAGATTCACGCTGTGCAACACGAGGCACGCGGAGGCGTCGCCAAGGCCGTGGTCTCCGCGGTACGCAACACGCGCCTCCGCAACCAGCACCGAGTCCACCACAGTGACGCGCGAGCCAGGCAGAAATCGGTTCGCCACCACCACGCCGCCGCCAGAGCGCGACTCAAGCCCGCTGATCAACACATCGACGCGCTCGCCAGCAGGCGGGTCGGACCGCCACCCAACAACGTACAGGCTCGCTCCGTCCACAAACAGGCAGTTCGCCAGTGTCACGTTGCGCACGCTCCCCGACATCGACTCCACGTCCACCAAGACGTCCGCCGCAAAGGTCACGCCAACGTAGCACGCCACCGACGTCCCGAAACTGACGTTCACCTCCACACCCACACGCACGTCACGCACGCACAAGTCGGCGCCGTCAGTGCTCGGCGGCTCGGGGACAGCAACGGGCAGGCACGCATCGCCGTGGCCGCCCTCAGCGCACCTGCAGGCGCAGCCATCACTCGAGGCCGTCGCCGTGTACGCAGGGAAGCACGACGCTGCGAGGGTGCATGGGTCGCTGCAGGTCAGGATGGTGGCATTGTACACGGAGGAAATGATGTATTTCACTCCCTCCTTGTCGTTCACGGTGTTGCACGCGGCCACAATCGCTCCGTTTGTGAGACCGCGGGACCTTTTGGGTATCCGCAAAACGGTCGGCGTGCCCGTGCTGGACATGAATCGGTTGCCGGACACAGACACCGCGGAGTCGCGGAGATTCACCGTGGGGTTCAGAAAGAGGAAGGCATCCGATGGGGATTCACGGCAGAGGTTGCCGCTCAGCTGCAGCCAGGAGTTGTAGTAGATGTAGGAAGAGTAGCTTGAAAAAAATACAGCCGAGCTTCTCTGCATGTCGTTGCCCTGAAACACAACCGCTGACCGAGACTCCACACGTAACGCCAAAATTACTAACAAAAAGTACTTCACCGGCCTCGTCACAACGTTGCCTCGGATCACCACAGCAGAGTTGTTCAGCACCTTCAGCGATGAAAATTGGCCAGACCCTTCAATATTTATCAGCGTACTGTCACCGCCGCCCATATGAAACGTGTTGCCCAGCACCGCAAACAGGGATTTCCATAAACCCTCAGCGGAGATCCAACAA
>NW_001849538.1:0-2394 GCF_000209065.1 Trypanosoma cruzi
TCTTTAACCGTCGCGGAAATGGAGGTTATGGCGTCACGCTTTTTATATGCGGCGGCCATTTTGGGCAGGCGCCTGTGTGCCTACTACTTTCTCATCACGGCAGTGCGACGGCGATGATCGGCACTTAACCAAGGGATTGTGCTGGAGACATCCCCGGCGAACCCTCCACCGGCAGCGGCTGGTTTGGGCGAGAGGTTACGACACATGATCGAGAATATAATCGTAAGCGAATGATCAAGCCCACGGAAAGGGCATCGGCCGCCATCATCACGGGTGCATCGCTCCACGGATGGGGAACAGTTTTTATTCGAGACTCCGGCGACGTTGAAATTGCCGGATGAAAGTGGGAGAGGAAGCCTTTTCTCATCATGCAGGCCGAGGCGCGCGTGGTACGCTTAGTCTTATCTGCTTTTTCCGCCATCTTGCCACCCACCATGGACGTTGGGGCGCACAGCACTTCGCTGCGAGGAGCGGCGAATATATGCAGCTCAAAATAGCACGCCATGACGTGTGAGCTGCAACGGATACAAGGGATTTTGGACTCTCGCGGAGCACAGAAAGCCTTTGCCTACGCACGGTCTGCGGAAACCCCGCAGATGGCGTGTCACGCGGTCGCGTGTTCACACACGAGGACCTGGCGAAGGAGTGGAACTTGCGAAGGGCAGCGGCGGTTTCTTGTGGCCGGATGAGCCCCAGGTCTTTCACTTCGTAACGTATAAAAATAGATATATCGAATCCGAATGGAGTGAGCGGGCCACAATTGTGGTCATTGGGTGGTACTTATACATATACACCTACCTGGTGTAAACTTTTAGAATGCGGTGAACCCACTTGTTTTCATCTACTTCTCATTCCCGTCCTGTTTGACTTCTATAATTGGTAGCCTCAGGATGAGGAAAGCGGCCCAGTGGATATTCACTTTTTGTCGCCGCGTGGAGTGACGCACCACTTCTCATTGGGTGCGGGATGGCAGTGAAATTTTGTGTGCCGCGTCATGGATGGATGAGGCACCACTTCCGCGTGTAGCTTGTGGGGTTGTTGCTCGCTCGGGGTGCGCTGTGTGTCGGCTGCGGGGATGTGGCCGCATGCTCACGCGCCGTGTGGATCGTGAGCGCCTCTTGACGGCATCCACCCATTTCTCTCACTCTCTGTCTGTCTTTCTTTCCCTGTTGGGTGTGAGGCGTGTTGCTGCTCGTTTCTGTGGGCGATGGTTTTCCCTGCTGTTTCTTCCGGATTGTCTCGTGCTCCGCTCTCCGCGTGGGTGCTCTCCTCTGCTCCCAACTGACGTGTCTGATGTGTTGTCGCTGTTTCTGTGCTCCTCTCCGCCTCTTGAACACACGCACGCTAGGAAGGAAGCAAAAAAGCGCTACTCACCACTGTGAAATTGGAGGGCTCTGAAAGGACCAACAGCACACACACCGCCCACACTCACATATTTTTATGCTCTCACGTGTTGCTGCAGTCATGGCACCCCGCACACACAACCGTCGCCGCGTGACCGGATCCGGCGGAAAGAGAAAGGGAGGAAGAGAGAGGGAGCAGCAGAGGCCCAACGTTTCCCGGCATCTCTTCCATTCTGCGGTGCTGATTCTCCTCGTCGTGTTATGCGGCAGTGGGGCTGCACACACTGTGCAGACGAAGACTGACGTTGATCCTTTTACAGGGATTGGATGGACATCCCCTCAATGGGAAGGCTCTACAGAAGGTAATGAAAAATTCTTCTCGCTCCGCGTTCCCAGCCTTGTTGAGGTGAACAGTGCTGTTTTCGTGGTTGCTGAAGCGCAGTGCAGGGAAGACGACGAAGGCTGCAGCCGTGCTGGGATTGCGTCAAGGCACCTCGATCTAACTGATGATAATCCAAAGGAGATATTGACGACGAACACAAGTTTGTTGATGCCGTTTCCAAAGGGTGCTGCTACAGGTACCGCCAAGGCAAAAGAATCTATGCGGCCAACGACAGTTGTGGCTGGCGACAGTGTCTACATGCTTCTGAGAAATCAGAGCTTTACGACGTCGGAGGGTAAATCGGCTACTGCACGTGACTGGGGACTTTTGCTGGTGAAGGGAAGTGTCAGTGGTGGCAATGAAATCACGTGGAATGAGACCCATGCAGTGACATTTGGAAACGATGAATATGCTGCTAAATTTTCGACCCAGTTGGATTCTGGCGGAGGATCGGGGATTAAGACAAGGGACGGTACACTTATGTTTCCCATGCAGGCCACAGATGAGGACGGAAAGACCTCATTGCTGTCCATGCGCTTTGATAAGTCAGAGAAGAAATGGAGGCTTTCGCACCAAACGGTTGGTGATGGCTGCAGGGACCCGACCATTGTGGAGTGGGGAGAAGACAGACTCCTCATCATGGCCTCTTGTGAGCAAGGTTACCGTGAC
>NW_001849538.1:2494-7475 GCF_000209065.1 Trypanosoma cruzi
TGAGGCCGCTTCCTGCCTGGATGTGAAGGCATCCCTTTTGAAATTCCTTTTACCGCGGGAGACACGGCATCTCTTTCGATGCCGCGTGGAGGACGGCACGCTGGAGGAGCTGGCACGGCCCCCAGTGGGATACAAGGCCAGCCCAGAAATTCTCCAGATTACTATTAATTCGGCGATTGCGGCGGTGACGACGGTGGCTCACCCCCTCTGGCTGCACCTCCATTGGTGCGTGTCGACGCTTGGACCGACAATATACGCATTGCAGGGCCGAAAAGCGGTGCGACATTGTGGGAAGCCAAGTGCTTCGTAATGCGGCCGGCTGTCACGCCACGATGGGGGAGGATCGCGAATCGGGCGCTGCGCAGTACACCTTTCTGGGGGTGCAATTTGATCATGTTCACCAGACGGTGTCACGGAGTGAGAAGTTTTTCCGGTCTGTATGCGCCATGCCGGCGCTCAATTCTTTAACCGTCGCGGAAATGGAGGTTATGGCGTCACGCTTTTTATATGCGGCGGCCATTTTGGGCAGGCGCCTGTGTGCCTACTACTTTCTCATCACGGCAGTGCGACGGCGATGATCGGCACTTAACCAAGGGATTGTGCTGGAGACATCCCCGGCGAACCCTCCACCGGCAGCGGCTGGTTTGGGCGAGAGGTTACGACACATGATCGAGAATATAATCGTAAGCGAATGATCAAGCCCACGGAAAGGGCATCGGCCGCCATCATCACGGGTGCATCGCTCCACGGATGGGGAACAGTTTTTATTCGAGACTCCGGCGACGTTGAAATTGCCGGATGAAAGTGGGAGAGGAAGCCTTTTCTCATCATGCAGGCCGAGGCGCGCGTGGTACGCCTAGTCCTATCTGCTTTTTCCGCCATCTTGCCACCCACCATGGACGTTGGGGCGCACAGCACTTCGCTGCGAGGAGCGGCGAATATGTGCAGCTCAAAATAGCACGCCATGACGTGTGAGCTGCAACGGATACAAGGGCTTTTGGACTCTCGCGGATCACAGAAAGCCTTTGCCTACGTACGGTCTGCGGAAACCCCGCAGATGGCGTGTCACGCGGTCGCGTGTTCACACACGAGGACCTGGCGAAGGAGTGGAACTTGCGAAGGGCAGCGGCGGCTTCTTGTGGCCGGATGAGCCCCATGTCTTCCACTTCTTAACGTATAAAAATAGATATATCGAATCCGAATGGAGTGAGCGGGCCACAATTGTGGTCATCGGGTGGTACTTATACATATACACCTACCTGGTGTAAACTTTTAGAATGCGGTGAACCCACTTGTTTTCATCTACTTCTCATTCCCGTCCTGCTTGACTTCTATAATTGGTAGCCTCAGGATGAGGAAAGCGGCCCAGTGGATATTCACTTTTTGTCGCCGCGTGGAGTGACGCACCACTTCTCATTGGGTGCGGGATGGCAGTGAAATTTTGTGTGCCGCGTCATGGATGGATGAGGCACCACTTCCGCGTGTAGCTTGTGGGGTTGTTGCTCGCTCGGGGTGCGCTGTGCGTCGGCTGCGGGGATGTGGCCGCATGCTCACGCGCCGTGTGGATCGTGAGCGCCTCTTGACGGCATCCACCCATCTCTCACTCTCTGTGTGTCTTTCTTTCCCTGTTGGGTGTGAGGCGTGTTGCTGCTCGTTTCTGTGGGCGATGGTTTTCCCTGCTGTTTCTTCCGGATTGTCTCGTGCTCCGCTCTCCGCGTGGGTGCTCTCCTCTGCTCCCCACTGACGTGTCTGATGTGTTGCCGCTGTTGCTGTGCTCCTCTCCGCCTCTTGAACACACGCACGCTAGGAAGGAAAGCAAAAAAGCGCTACTCGCTACTGTGAAATTGGAAGGCTCTGAAAGGACCAACGGCACACACACCGCCCACACTCACATATTTTTATGCTTTCACGTGTTGCTGCAGTCATGGCACCCCGCACACACAACCGTCGCCGCGTGACCGGATCCAGCGGAAGGAGGAAGGGAGGAAGAGAGAGTGAGCAGCAGAGGCCCAACGTTTCCCGGCATCTCTTCCATTCCACGCTGCTGATTCTACTTGTCTTGATGTGCTGCAGCGGTGGAACTGCTTCTGCCGGGGAAAGTAATGTAAAGAAAGCAGTTGATGCATTGAGGGGGATTGGATGGGAAAAGCTTGACAACTGGAAGGATGTCTTTGACGCTGGTGGTAAGTACGGCTCGATTCGTGGTCCCAGTCTCGTTGAGGTGCAGGGTCATGTATTTGCTATTGCTGAAGCCCATTGCAAGGATGGAGGCGACTGCAGCAAATTCAGCTTTACTGGGATTGCGTCAAAGTACCTTGGTTTAAGTGGTGTTGCTGGCCCAACGGAGATCTCGACGGCAGATGCGAGTATCTTTGGCGCAGATCCTCTAAAGGAAGGTTCTGGGGGCATCCACACCACAAACGGCATAACGCGACCAACGACACTTGTAATTGAGGACAGTGTTTACGTGCTCCTGGGAAACTACAGCCGTACAAAGCCGCCGGTTGGGGGTAAGAATGAGCCAGGCCTTTTACTCGTGAGGGGAACTGTCGCTGATGAGGGTGGGACGAAGAAAATCAAATGGAATGAGACCCATGTGGTGAACCCTCAAGGAAAAAGAGAATCTCGTTTCTTGACCGAGTTAATTGGCGGTGGAGGATCGGGTGCTGTGATGCGTGACGGCACGATTGTGTTTCCCATGCAGGCCAAAAACAGTGATGAGGAACGCATTTTACTGTCCATGAGTTTTACCCCGTCAGACAAAAAATGGGAGCTTTCATACACCGCGACTGGTAAGGGCTGCAGGGATCCAACCCTGGTGAAGTGGAAAGAAGACGAATACGGCGAAGAACTCTTCATGATGGCTCATTGTGCTGGAGGCTACTATGATGTTTACAGTTCCACCTTGGATGGAGTCAATTGGAATACGTTGGGTGAGCCAATTAACCGCGTTTGGGGCAACTCACACAATCGAAAGGGGTACGGTGTCCAGAGTGGATCCACCACCGCAATCATTGAGGACAAGGAGGTGATGCTCATCACCGCGCCGGTGTATGCGAAGGACAACGAAGGTGGAAAAGGTCGGCTCCATCTTTGGGTGACGGACAAGGCGCGTGTGTATGATGTTGGGCCGATATCCCGTGAGGCTGATGACGCTGCCGCGAGCTCCCTGTTGATGAGGAGTGGGAATGAAAAGTTGATCTCAGTGTACGAAAAAAAGAAGAGCGACGGGTCATACAGTCTTGTCGCCGTGAGCCTGGGGAAGCAGCTGGAGCGGATCAAATCCATGGTGAAGAAATGGAAGGATTTGGACAGCGCCTTGCATTCATGCCGTTCCGTTTCCAGCGGCACTGTCGACTTGCCAACGAAGGGTATGTGCAATGGTCCTGTTCCCACTGATGGGCTTGTTGGCTTCTTGTCTGGTAACTTCTCTGAGAACACATGGAGAGACGAGTACCTCTGCGTGAACGCAACTGTGAAGAATGGGGAGAGAAGGGTTCCCAATGGATTGACGTTCAAAGGGTCTGAAGCAGGGGCGGTGTGGCCTGTTGGCGACATGGGGCAGACTGTGCCGTACTACTTTGCTAACAACGAGTTCACTCTTGTGGCGACGGTTTCCATCCACGAGGTGCCGCAGAGTGGCAGCAGCCCCATTCCTTTGATGGGCGTGAGGATGAATGACACCAGCAGCACGGTGCTCTTTGGTCTGTCGTACACCCATGAAAAGAAGTGGCTGGCCATACCGGGTAATGTGGAGTATTTTGATGGTTGGGAGCCAGACAGGACGTATCAGGTGGTACTGCAAATGACTCTTGATGAATGGACTGTCTTTGTGGATAAGGAGGAAATCCAGAAAACGAAATATAATACGAGTCTGTTTGACTCGCACAGGATTTCACACTTCTACATCGGTGGGGACAGTAAGAACCAAAGTGCAACGGGCGGCCATGTGACTGTGACCAACGTCATGCTGTACAACAAGGAACTGTTGGGAAGTGATCTGTATGAACTCAACGCCAGCAAAGTCACTATTCCATCACTGAGTGTTGAGGAACAGCCCACAGGGCAGGCGGCCAGCACAGACGACTCGGTTGCTTCCGGATCAAGGAGTAAAGAAAGCGCCACCGCTGAGAAATTGACAGAGGGTGATCGTGATAAACAAGATGAAGAAAGCGTCCTTAATTTGGTGCCTGTGGCGCCCCCTTCCACGGTTGTCGCGGGATCATCTGTTCCTAAACCTGCCACCGCAGCGGAGAGCGCAGAGAATTCTCTTCCAGATGACAATATCCAGCTTTCCGGAGGAGAAAAGTCTCCGCAATTCACGCCGACTGGAGAAAAGGAATCGATGCAGCGAGGTTCAGATTTGCAGACACAAGACCTACAGTCAGCGGAATCAACGGAGTTCAATGATGTTGAAATGTCCTCTGAAAGTAATGATACAGAACAAACAGTGGAGGAGGGAGAAGCAAATGACAAGAGTGGCGGAACAACGTCCTCAGTGGCTGTATCATCGGATATGGATCCGACCACCGAAACAGTTGACGGTGAGCACCAAGTGCAACAAAGCGTTGAGCTTTCCTCTGAAAACAACGAAGTGCGGTCCACTGGAACCGGAACTACTGGCACGGAGCGAAACCTCAGCCTCGAGGCGAGGGACGGAAATTCCGAGAGAACAATGGGCTCAGACAGCAGCCTCACTCCTTCAAAGAGTGACGCCGAAACCACATCCGCGGAGAACACCGACGACGTCTCTCGGACTGAAGGAGACGAATTTCCCGTTGAAAACGGCGAGGAGGTGCCACAGACAGTCGACACCGCATCGGGCAATGCGAGCACCCTGCCTGGGGAAACCGAGATCTCATCGAAGTCCAACGCAACAGCACCCTCGGACGCTGGCATTTTGCTTGAGAACGGGCATTACAGCGAGTTGGCGGGCATGGCTCTATTTGCTGAGAGCACGTGCATGGGTTTGTGTCTCGGA
>NW_001849538.1:7575-14446 GCF_000209065.1 Trypanosoma cruzi
GGTGCAGAAGCCCTGGCTGAGGGCAGCGGAGCGTTTTTTCATGATCTTTATCATCATGCTGCTACAATAGCGAGACGCGCGACGAGGACGCGTCTGGCCACTCCACAAGATGAACACGCTATCCCGTTACAGCAAGTCAGCGTGCCCGTATTGAATCCAGAGCGGATCAGGGGCCGGTTGAACCCGGCTACCTTGGAGAGAGTCGTGCAAGCATGGGGACTCGTTGGGCGGCCCCTTTTCCTTTGTCCTTATCCGGTAAGCGCGCGGACGCTCACGGAGGATTCCAGTCATGACGCGCGATTGTTGAGGGAAGCGGGAATAATCGAGGACGCTTTGTCTGCAGCAACAGGCGGATGGATAATGCCCCTTTTCGGTTGTGGAGGAGAAATCACCGGTTTATTGCGACGATGGATCGCGTGGCCACGCGACAAGAACAGAGACGACCCTTGCGAGGCTCATGCTCCTCTTTTACACATTTCCCGTTGTTTGCCGCCTGTGTTGGCTGAGGCCGCTTCCTGCCTGGATGTGAAGGCATCCCTTTTGAAATTCCTTTTACCGCGGGAGACACGGCATCTCTTTCGATGCCGCGTGGAGGACGGCACGCTGGAGGAGCTGGCACGGCCCCCAGTGGGATACAAGGCCAGCCCAGAAATTCTCCAGATTACTATTAATTCGGCGATTGCGGCGGTGACGACGGTGGCTCACCCCCTCTGGCTGCACCTCCATTGGTGCGTGTCGACGCTTGGACCGACAATATACGCATTGCAGGGCCGAAAAGCGGTGCGACATTGTGGGAAGCCAAGTGCTTCGTAATGCGGCCGGCTGTCACGCCACGATGGGGGAGGATCGCGAATCGGGCGCTGCGCAGTACACCTTTCTGGGGGTGCAGTTTGGTCATGTTCACCAGACGGTGTCACGGAGTGAGAAGTTTTTCCGGTCTGTATGCGCCATGCCGGCGCTCAATTCTTTAACCGTCGCGGAAATGGAGGTTATGGCGTCACGCTTTTTATATGCGGCGGCCATTTTGGGCAGGCGCCTGTGTGCCTACTACTTTCTCATCACGGCAGTGCGACGGCGATGATCGGCACTTAACCAAGGGATTGTGCTGGAGACATCCCCGGCGAACCCTCCACCGGCAGCGGCTGGTTTGGGCGAGAGGTTACGACACATGATCGAGAATATAATCGTAAGCGAATGATCAAGCCCACGGAAAGGGCATCGGCCGCCATCATCACGGGTGCATCGCTCCACGGATGGGGAACAGTTTTTATTCGAGACTCCGGCGACGTTGAAATTGCCGGATGAAAGTGGGAGAGGAAGCCTTTTCTTATCATGCAGGCCGAGGCGCGCGTGGTACGCCTAGTCCTATCTGCTTTTTCCGCCATCTTGCCACCCACCATGGACGTTGGGGCGCACAGCACTTCGCTGCGAGGAGCGGCGAATATGTGCAGCTCAAAATAGCACGCCATGACGTGTGAGCTGCAACGGATACAAGGGCTTTTGGACTCTCGCGGATCACAGAAAGCCTTTGCCTACGCACGGTCTGCGGAAACCCCGCAGATGGCGTGTCACGCGGTCGCGTGTTCACATACGAGGACCTGGCGAAGGAGTGGAACTTGCGAAGGGCAGCGGCGGTTTCTTGTGGCTGGATGAGCCCCATGTCTTCCACTTCTTAACGTATAAAAATAGATATATCGAATCCGAATGGAGTGAGCGGGCCACAATTGTGGTCATCGGGTGGTATTTATACATATACACTTACCTGGTGTAAACTTTTAGAATGCGGTGAACCCACTTGTTTTCATCTACTTCTCATTCCCGTCCTGCTTGACTTCTATTATTGGTAGCCTCAGGATGAGGAAAGCGGCCCAGTGGATATTCACTTTTTGTCGCCGCGTGGAGTGACGCACCACTTCTCATTGGGTGCGGGATGGCAGTGAAATTTTGTGTGCCGCGTCATGGATGGATGAGGCACCACTTCCGCGTGTAGCTTGTGGGGTTGTTGCTCGCTCGGGGTGCGCTGTGTGTCGGCTGCGGGGATGTGGCCGCATGCTCACGCGCCGTGTGGATCGTGAGCGCCTCTTGACGGCATCCACCCATTTCTCTCACTCTCTGTCTGTCTTTCTTTCCCTGTTGGGTGTGAGGCGTGTTGCTGCTCGTTTCTGTGGGCGATGGTTTTCCCTGCTGTTTCTTCCGGATTGTCTCGTGCTCCGCTCTCCGCGTGGGTGCTCTCCTCTGCTCCCCACTGACGTGTCTGATGTGTTGCCGCTGTCGCTGTGCTCCTCTCCGCCTCTTGAACACACGCACGCTAGGAAGGAAAGCAAAAAAGCGCTACTCGCTACTGTGAAATTGGAGGGCTCTGAAAGGACCAACAGCACACACACCGCCCACACACTCACATATTTGTATGCTCTCACGTGTTGCTGCAGTCATGGCACCCCGCACACACAACCGTCGCCGCGTGACCGGATCCAGCGGAAGGAGGAAGGGAGGAAGAGAGAGTGAGCAGCAGAGGCCCAACGTTTCCCGGCATCTCTTCCATTCCACGCTGCTGATTCTACTTGTCTTGATGTGCTGCAGCGGTGGAACTGCTTCTGCTGGGGAGAGTAATGTAAAGAAAGCAGTTGATGCATTGAGGGGGATTGGATGGGAAAAGCTTGACAACTGGAAGGATGTCTTTGACGCTGGTGGTAAGTACGGCTCGATTCGTGGTCCCAGTCTCGTTGAGGTGCAGGGTCATGTATTTGCTATTGCTGAAGCCCATTGCAAGGATGGAGGCGACTGCAGCAAATTCAGCTTTACTGGGATTGCGTCAAAGTACCTTGGTTTAAGTGGTGTTGCTGGCCCAACGGAGATCTTGACGGCGAATGCGAGTATCTTTGGCGCAGATCCTCTAAAGGAAGGGTCTGGGGGCATCCACACCACAAACGGCATAACGCGACCAACGACACTTGTAATTGAGGACAGTGTTTACGTGCTCCTGGGAAATTACAGTCGTGCAAAGCCGCCGGTTGGGGGTACGAATGAGCCAGGCCTTTTACTCGTGAGGGGAACTGTCACTGATGAGGGTAGGACGAAGAAAATCAAATGGAATGAGACCCATGTGGTGAACCCTCAAGGAAAAAGAGAATCTGTCTCCTTGACCGAGTTAATTGGCGGTGGAGGATCGGGTGCTGTGATGCGTGACGGCACGATTGTGTTTCCCATGCAGGCCAAAAACAGTGATGAGGAACGCATTTTACTGTCCATGAGTTTTACCCCGTCAGACAAAAAATGGGAGCTTTCACACACGGCGACTGGTAAGGGCTGCAGGGATCCAACCCTGGTGAAGTGGGAAAAATACGAATACGGCGAAGAACTCTTCATGATGGCTCATTGTGCTGGAGGCTACTATGACGTTTACAGTTCTACCTCGGATGGGTACGGTTGGAATACGTTGGGTGAGCCAATTAACCGCGTTTGGGGCAACTCACACAATCGAAAGGGGTACGGTGTCCAGAGTGGATTCACCAATGCAATTATTGAGGAAAAGGAGGTGATGCTCATCACCGCGCCGGTGTATGCGAAGGACAATGAAGGTGGAAAAGGTCGGCTTCATCTTTGGGTGACGGACAAGGCGCGTGTGTATGATGTTGGGCCGATATCCCGTGAGGCTGATGACGCTGCCGCGAGCTCCCTGTTGATAAAAGATGAAAATAAGGAGTTGATTTCACTGTACGAGAACAAGAAGAGCGACGGATCATACAATCTTGTTGCTGTGCGTCTGACCGGGAAACTGGAGCGGATAAAGGAGGTGGTGAAGAAATGGAAGGATTTGGACAGCGCCTTGAGAACATGCCGTTCCGGTTCCAGCGGCACTGTCGACTTGCCAACGAAGGGTATGTGCAATGGTCCTGTTCCCACTGATGGGCTTGTTGGCTTCTTGTCCGGTAACTTCTCTGAGAACACATGGAGGGACGAGTACCTCGGCGTGAACGCCATTGTACATGGACCGGCGGAAAAAAGGATAGTGGTTCCCAATGGATTGACGTTCAAAGGGTCTGAAGCAGGGGCGGTGTGGCCTGTTGGCGACATGGGGCAGACTGTGCCGTACTACTTTGCTAACAACGAGTTCACTCTTGTGGCGACGGTTTCCATCCACGAGGTGCCGCAGAGTGGCAGCAGCCCCATTCCTTTGATGGGCGTGAGGATGAATGACACCAGCAGCACGGTGCTCTTTGGTCTGTCGTACACCCACGACAAGAAGTGGCTGGCCATACCGGGTGATGGGGAATATTTTGATGATTGGGAGCCAAACAGGGCGTATCAGGTGGTACTGCGAATGGATTATTATTATTGGACTGTCTTTGTAGACGGAGAGGAAATCCACCACACGGAATACAATACGAGTCTGTTTGACTCGCACAGGATTTCACACTTCTACATCGGTGGGGACAGTAAGGACCAAAGTGCAACGGGCGGCCGCGTGACGGTGACCAACGTCATGCTGTACAACGAGGAACTGTCTGAAGATGATCTGAATGAACTCCCAGACAGCAAAGTCACTATTCCATCACTGGGTGTTGAGGAACAGCCCACAGGACAGGCGGCCAGCACAGACGACTCGGTTGCTTCCGGATCAAGGAGTAAAGAAAGCGCCACCGCTGAGAAATTGACAGAGGGTGATCGTGATAAACAAGATGAAGAAAGCGTCCTTAATTTGGTGCCTGTGGCGCCCCCTTCCACGGTTGTCGCGGGATCATCTGTTCCTAAACCTGCCACCGCAGCGGAGAGCGCAGAGAATTCTCTTCCAGATGACAATATCCAGCTTTCCGGAGGAGAAAAGTCTCAGCAATTCACGCCGACTGGAGAAAAGGAATCGATGCAGCGGGATTCAGATGCGCAGACACAAGACCTACAGTCAGCGGAATCAACGGAGTTCAATGATGTTGAAATGTCCTCTGAAAGTAATGATACAGAACAAACAGTGGAGGAGGGAGAAGCAAATGACAAGAGTGGCGGAACAACGTCCTCAGTGGCTGTATCATCGGATATGGATCCGACCACCGAAACAGTTGACGGTGAGCACCAAGTGCAACAAAGCGTTGAGCTTTCCTCTGAAAACAACGAAGTGCGGTCCACTGGAACCGGAACTACTGGCACGGAGCGAAACCTCAGCCTCGAGGCGAGGGACGGAAATTCCGAGAGAACAATGGGCTCAGACAGCAGCCTCACTCCTTCAAAGAGTGACGCCGAAACCACATCCGCGGAGAACACCGACGACGTCTCTCGGACTGAAGGAGACGAATTTCCCGTTGAAAACGGCGAGGAGGTGCCACAGACAGTCGACACCGCATCGGGCAATGCGAGCACCCTGCCTGGGGAAACCGAGATCTCATCGAAGTCCAACGCAACAGCACCCTCGGACGCTGGCATTTTGCTTGAGAACGGGCATTACAGCGAGTTGGCGGGCATGGCTCTATTTGCTGAGAGCACCGTGCATGGGTTTGTGTCTCGGATGCTGTTGCCGATGCTTCTGGGGCTGTGGGGCACTGCGGCTCTCTGTTGAATGAATTGGGGAGAGAAAAATTGCAGAATTCTGTGGAGCAACAACTGAGCGGCATCCCAGCAATACTCAATGAGTTTTGCCAATGATACTTTCTCTTTTCTACGTTTTTTCTCTTTTTTCTTTTTTTCTTTCCTTTTCTGTGTTTTTTCTTTTTCTTTTTTTTCCTTTTTTTTGTTTTTGGTGTTTTTTATTGCTGGTGCTCTGCTGAAATAATCAGCACCCCTGTTTGTGTGTTTTCCCCAAAAAACGGTCGCCTGCTGCAAACCGTCATGCGTGACGTGTTTCCCCCTCTTTTGTTTGCTTTTTTTGCCCACACGCGGTGCCGGCCTCATTGCTGTGCGTCCCACGGACTGCACGAAGGGAGGAGTGGAGGAGCAGGCCGGATGCCGCATGGAATGTGAGGGATGTTGTGTGGGCTGGTGGGAGAGTACAATTCCCTTTTATTTTTGTGTGTGTGCGGGCAGTGTGTATAAACCCAAGAACACGGTTGCATTGTGCTGCGTGGCACATGAAATGACATATATGCCGAGTCAATTGTTTTTGCTTTTTCTTTCTTTTTTCATTTTTTCATTTTTTCTTCTTTTTGTTTTGGTAAATCACTAAAGTCTTTTTTTTCCGTCTGTGCCGTGTCCCATGTCACTTTGTGTCTCCGTGTCCTGTTGAATGTCCCTCTGCCGGCTGTGCTGCTGGCATGCCTCCATTTCTTCTTCTTTCTTTCCTGCTAGCAACACCGATGGTCCGCGACGACGATTGTTTGTGTTCCCCCTTTGCGATGGCACTGGGGTGACTGGGCGCCGGCCTGCTGACTGCACTCGGAGGGGAGCGGATGGCGTGCGCCGTGCCTCAGTTGTGAGTGTGGGACGCCACCCGCCACGACCTGCTGCGAGGCGCAGCGCTATTCCGTCGCGGCGGAGAGAAGCAAAGGACCGCGCCGTGGACTTGGATGCGCCCGTCCCTCTTGTTGCGGCCGTGTGTGTTTGTGTGTGCTCTGGATGCCCAAGCCCATTGGCTCCGCAAATGCGGCAACAGAAGGATGTGGTTGCGTGGAGGCGACAATGCCACTGGAATCAAACCGTGCCTGTGGCACACACGCAAACGGGAAGAGGAAGGGAAGGAATGTTTGCCTGGGCTGCTGGCCGGCCAACAAACTTTTCCATACAAATAAAATACGACGGAAGAGAAGAATGAGTCAATGGAGAGGCAGTGGGTTCGCCAAATCCTCGTTGTTTGCTCCGCGTATGTATTTATTCGTACATTCTGGTGGCCCCACTCTCGCGACATGATGAACGCTCTATTCGGACTGGATGCATATATATTTGTAGC
>NW_001849538.1:14546-19806 GCF_000209065.1 Trypanosoma cruzi
AGAATGCGGTGAACCACTTGTTTTCATCTACTTCTCATTCCCGTCCTGCTTGACTTCTATTATTGGTAGCCTCAGGATGAGGAAAGCGGCCCGGTGGATATTGACTTTTTGTCGCCGCGTGGAGTGACGCACCACTTCTCATTGGGTGCGGGATGGCAGTGAAATTTTGTGCGCCGCGTTATGGATGGATGAGGCACCACTTCCGCGTGTAGCTTGTGGGGTTGTTGCTCGCTCGGGGTGCGCTGTGTGTCGGCTGCGGGGATGTGGCCGCATGCTCACGCGCCGTGTGGATCGTGAGCGCCTCTTGACGGCATCCACCCATCTCTCTCACTCTCTGTCTGTCTTTCTTTCCCTGTTGGGTGTGAGGCGTGTTGCTGCTCGTTTCTGTGGGCGATGGTTTTCCCTGCTGTTTCTTCCGGATTGTCTCGTGCTCCGCTCTCCGCGTGGGTGCTCTCCTCTGCTCCCCACTGACGTGTCTGATGTGTTGCCGCTGTCGCTGTGCTCCTCTCCGCCTCTTGAACACACGCACGCTAGGAAGGAAAGCAAAAAAGCGCTACTCGCTACTGTGAAATTGGAGGGCTCTGAAAGGACCAACAGCACACACACCGCCCACACTCACATATTTTTATGCTCTCACGTGTTGCTGCAGTCATGGCACCCCGCACACACAACCGTCTCCGCGTGACCGGATCCAGCGGAAAGAGAAAGGGAGGAAGAGAGAGGGAGCAGCAGAGGCCCAACGTGTCCCGGCGTGTGTTTGCTTCTGCAGCACTGCTACTTCTCCTCGTCGTGTTATGCGGCAGTGGGGCTGCACACACTGTGCAGACGAAGACTGACGTTGATCCTTTTACAGGAATTGGATGGACATCCCCTCAATGGGAAGGCTCTACAGAAGGTAATGAAAAATTCTTCTCGCTCCGCGTTCCCAGCCTTGTTGAGGTGAACAGTGCTGTGTTCGTGGTTGCTGAAGCGCAGTGCAGGGAAGACGGCGAAGGCTGCAGCCGTGCTGGGATTGCGTCAAGGCACCTCGATCTAACTGATGATAAGCCAACGGAGATATTGACGACGAACACAAGTTTGTTGATGCCGTTTCCAAAGGGTGCTGCTACAGGTACCGCCAAGGCAAAAGAATCTATGCGGCCAACGACAGTTGTGGCTGGCGACAGTGTCTACATGCTTCTGAGAAATCAGAGCTTTACGACGTCGGAGGGTAAATCGGCTACTGCACGTGACTGGGGACTTTTGCTGGTGAAGGGAAGTGTCAGTGGTGGCAATGAAATCACGTGGAATGAGACCCATGCAGTGACATTTGGAAACGATGAATATGCTGCTAAATCCCTGACCCAGTTGGATTCTGGCGGAGGATCGGGGATTAAGACAAGGGACGGTACACTTATGTTTCCCATGCAGGCCACAAAGAACGGAAAGACTTCATTGCTGTCCATGCGTTTTGATAAGTCAGAGAAGAAATGGAGGCTTTCGCACCAAACGGTTGGTGATGGCTGCAGGGACCCGACCATCGTGGAGTGGGGAAAAGAAGACAGACTCCTCATCATGGCCTCTTGTGAGCAAGGTTACCGTGACGTGTACGGATCCACTGTGAGTGGGGTGGATTGGTATACATATGGTGAGACACTTACTCGCGTGTGGGGCAACTCACATGATCGAACAGGGTACGGCGTCCAGAATGGCTTCATCAAAGTGACAATTGAGGACAAGGATGTGTTGCTTGTTACCCTGCCAGTGTATTCCAAGGACAACAGAGAAAGCAATAAAGAAAAGGGTCGGCTCCATCTTTGGCTGACGGACAAGGCACGTGTGTATGATGTTGGGCCGATATCCCGTGAGGCTGATGACGCTGCCGCGAGCTCCCTTTTGATGAGGAGTGGGAATGAAAAGTTGATCTCAGTGTACGAAAACAAGAAGGGTGATGACGGATCATACAGTCTTGTCGCCGTGAGCCTGGGGAAGCAGCTGGAGCGGATCAAATCCATGGTGAAGAAATGGAAGGATTTGGACAGCGCCTTGCATTCATGCCGTTCCGGTTCCAGCGGCACTGTCGACTTGCCAACGAAGGGTATGTGCAATGGTCCTGTTCCCACTGATGGGCTTGTTGGCTTCTTGTCTGGTAACTCCTCTGAGAACACATGGAGAGACGAGTACCTCTGCGTGAACGCAACTGTGACGAATGGGGAGAGAATGGTTCCCAATGGATTGACGTTCAAAGGGTCTGAAGCAGGGGCGGTGTGGCCTGTTGGCGACATGGGGCAGACTGTGCCGTACTACTT
Organism: Trypanosoma cruzi; assembly: GCF_000209065.1. NCBI lineage: Eukaryota > Euglenozoa > Kinetoplastea > Trypanosomatida > Trypanosomatidae > Trypanosoma > Trypanosoma cruzi. The sequence continues at coordinate 16,835 of NW_001849538.1, forward strand.
CGCTAACAACGAGTTCACTCTTGTGGCGACGGTGTCCATCCACGAGGTGCCGCAGAGTGGCAGCAGCCCCATTCCTTTGATTGGTGCGAGGATGAATGACACCAGCAGCACGGTCCTTTTTGGTCTGTCGTACACCCATGAAAAGAAGTGGAAGTTCACACCCCATAATGAAGCTTCTGAAGACTATGAAGATGATGAAGATGATGAATATTACGAATTTGATAATAATTGGCAACCAAACACAACACATCAAGTAATGCTGCAAATGGATGTCCGTCGGTGGTATGTGTACGTTGATGGAATGCGGGTTTATTCTGGGCACTACAACGTGAGTCTGTTTGAAGAGCACAGGATCTCACACTTCTATTTTGGCGCGGAGAATAAGGAGCGTTCGGAAGGCAGCCACGTGACAGTGAGCAACGTCCTGCTGTACAACCGCACAATCTATAGAAGAGAAAGGACGATGCTCAATGCCAGCAAATTCCCTATTCCAAACCCTGGTGAGGAGTCACGCTCGGTACCGGAGATTCCGCCGAGGCCCACCGGCGAATTTGGGGCTACTTCAGTCAAGAGAAACGAGGAACACCTCGGCAGCCATGCAGCGTTGGGTAACGGGGATCCTGAGAGACAACATACAAGCCCCAACAATGGTTTGGCGCCTGAGGCTCCCTCTGCATCGATACACAGTGTCAGCACAGTCCCTATTCCAAACCCTGGTAAGGAGTTCCTCACTGAAGAAGAGGAGGAAACACCATCATCACCTGAAGAGGAGGAAGCAGAGCAGGAAGTTGAGGAGGCGCTTCCACGGCCAAAATCATCCGTGGAAGCTTCTGGAGGCAGTTATGCTGCCGCAGTGTCTTCTGGAGGCCGTGGCTCGCACGGAACAAGGGAGGAGGAGACGGAGTCGGATAGCAGCGGCGAATTGGCGCCTCCACCGGCCTCATCGAGTGTGAGCACCTCTGCTCATTCGGGCAGCGACGGGATGGGTGTCCGTGAAAGCACCTCTCTGCAGGAAGAAGTGCCACCACCTCTCGGGACTGAAGATATTCCGAAGGCCGACGTGGAGCGACCGATCCACGAAGAAGAAGCGACCTCTCCGGAAGGGGCCACTGAGTGGCAGACGCAAGAAACCACTGCGCCTTTGGTTGAAAATGAAGACAGCGAGGACGTTAGCACCGCATCGGGCAATACAAGCACCCTGCCTGGGGAAACCGAGATCTCATCGAAGTCCAACGCAACAGCACCCTCGGACGCTGGCATTTTGCTTGAGAACGGGCATTTCGAGGAGTTGGCGGGCATGGCTCTATTTGCTGAGAGCACCGTGCATGGGTGTGTGTCTCGGGTGCTGTTGCTGATGCTTCTGGGGCTGTGGGGCACTGCGGCTCTCTGTTGAATGAATTGGGGAGAGAAAAATTGCAGAATTTTGCGGAGAAACAACTGAGCGGCATCCCAGCAATACTGAATGAGTTTTGTCAAGGATACTTTCTCTTTTCTACGTTTTTTCTCCTTTTTCTTTTTTCTTTTTTTCTTTTTTACGTTTCTGTTTTTTCTTTTTCTTTTTTTTCTGTTTTTTGTTTTTTCCTGTTTTTTTCCTGTTTTTTATTGTTTTCTGCATCTCTCCTGTTTTTTGTTTTTGGTGTTTTTTCTTGCTGGTGCTCTGCTGAAATAATCAGCACCCCTGTTTGTGTGTTTTCCCCAAAAAACGGTCGCCTGCTGCAAACCGTCATGCGTGACGTGCTTCTCCCTCTTTTGTTTGCTTTTTTTGCCCACACGCGGTGCCGGCCTCATTGCTGTGCGTCCCACGGACTGCACGAAGGGAGGAGTGGAGGAGCAGGCCGGATGCCGCATGGAATGTGAGGGATGTTGTGTGGGCTGGTGGGAGAGTACAATTCCCTTTTATTTTTGTGTGTGTGCGGGCAGTGTGTATAAACCCAAGAACACGGTTGCATTGTGCTGCGTGGCACATGAAATGACATATATGCCGAGTCAATTGTTTTTTCTTTTTTGCTTTTTCTTTCTTTTTTCTTCTTTTTGTTTTGGTAAATCACTAAAGTCTCTTTTTTCCGTCTGTGCCGTGTCCCATGTCACTTTGTGTCTCCGTGTCCTGTTGAATGTCCCTCTGCCGGCTGTGCTGCTGGCATGCCTCCATTTCTTCTTCTTTCTTTCCTGCTAGCAACACCGATGGTCCGCGACGACGATTGTTTGTGTTCCCCCTTTGCGATGGCACTGGGGTGACTGGGCGCCGGCCTGCTGACTGCACTCGGAGGGGAGCGGATGGCGTGCGCCGTGCCTCACTTGTGAGTGTGGGACGCCACCCGCCACGACCTGCTGCGAGGCGCAGCGCTATTCCGTCGCGGCGGAGAGAAGCGAAGGACCGCGCCGTGGACTTGGATGCGCCCGTCCCTCTTGTTGCAGCCGTGTGTGTGTGTGTGCTCTGGATGCCCAAACCCACTTGCCCCGCAAATGCAGCAACAGAAGGATGTGGTTGCGTGGAGGCGACAATGCCACTGGAATCAAACCGTGCCTGTGGCACACACGCAAACGGGAAGAGGAAGGGAAGGAATTTTTGCCTGGGCTGCTGACCGGACAACAAACCTTTCCATACAAATAGAATACGACGGGAGAGAAGAATGAGTCAATGGAGAGGCAGTGGGTCTGCCAAATCCTCGTTGTTTGCTCCGCGTATGTATTTATTCGTACATTCTGGTGGCCCCACTCTCGCGACATGATGAACGCTCTATTCGGACTGGATGCATATATATTTGTAGCTTGCGAAGTGGCGCACTTTGGGCTCTTCCAGCCACAAAAACCCCGCTGCAAGGGTGGGAATCGAAGCGGGTGGGTGGGACAACAAAAGAACTAGAAAACCGTACTGACGTTATCGGTTCCTTGATTCCTTCCATCGCTGTCTAACAAAGGAACTCGAAGCGGTAGGAGGGAATAGTACGGAAATATGTCTTTGTTTTATTAGA